>NW_021633542.1:0-54161 GCF_004799145.2 Neltuma alba
CAATCACCAATGAAAAATAATTTAGCCAAAAATAGAGTTCGCTTGCAACCAAACTTTTGTTTTTCAAATAAACACAATCTTCAATTCATTTGTATGGCTGAAAATTCACGCAGAAACAAAACAAAGCCAAGAAATTTCACAAAAATTATTCTCAATAAATTAATACCACTAGAATCACTGTCAAGGCAAGCATCAGTTGGGGAGGGGTGTTTGCTGACAATTACTCGTATGGTACGACTAGGAGAGCCTGAGAGCAAGATAGACTCTGTCGGCATTTGGCAGCAGGAGCAGTTCAGGGAACCTGGTGGTCTCTATTGGCAATCCCTTCAATTTATTAGCAGTAGATCGTGCTAGTATGAGAGGCCTTCATTTCATATCTATCATTCCTCATTTTAAAACTAGCCTGTTAGTAAAATCAAATGCCTTCTCTAAAATTTGAATTTCTAAACTTCAAGTTTGCTGTGAAGGAACTAGCAGTTAAAAATTCCCTATGCCTTCCACTTAAATCATACAAAGACTTGAAAGTTGTCCTTCACATTCCAAACACACGTGAAGCTGTGAAACAAATCTCGTAGATCCTTCCGTTCCCTTGTGCAGACCTAAGACTTGTCGCATCATATGTTATTGCTACTTCTCTACAGAAAGAGTTGCAAACCTTGTGCAATGAAACGCACAAACAGAGATCTGGGACTTGAAGGAAAATTAGTAATGCGTGTGTTGGAGGACAAGGATGACATGTTATACCCAAAACACATAAATTAACCGAGCATCATCACCCTCGTCATTACCATTATATTGAGGCAACAATCAAATTTACAAATAACCGAAGTACCTATTACGTAACAGTGCCCATTTTGCCCCCAAAAAAAACAACCACAAATGAGATTGTGAACCACAGAATTGATATTAAAATGATACTACAGATTTGAAAGGGAGTTCAGGAGCGGTACCTTCAGATAGACAACCCCACTTGTTACTGTGTAGAGATAGCAGAGAAGTGAACAAGGCAGTGGAAGTAGCACTATGCAACGGCATCAATGACACCTGCGCGCCAGCCAACTGCTTTGGAAGCCTAAAGCACAACAACATCAAAAAAATTTAGGAATCAGAGCAGGGGAAACAGTCCTAATGCGTTAAGGAGGACTTTCAAATAACAATATAGGAAGCAAAGACTGTTGTATGTTGCACAAAGAAACAGATCATTCTCCCCGTAAATGATAAGAAATGTTGAGACTAATGCAAGGAAAAACGTCATTTGATTGTCTTCAAGAATAGACAGTAACCTTAATACGCTGTATACTGTAATCACTAGGTTCCAGAAACACCAAATGAGGGTTACATGTAGGGCAAGAAAATGATATAGTACGAACAAAGCAGAGGAATTCACCAGGAAAACGAGAGCGAGCGCCTCTGCGCAGCAACTCGAGAAGCAGACGATGCTCTGCATGAACCTAACCCGCCAAGTTTAGAGGCATCCGAAGTAAAAGCAGATGAAGAACGACGAGAAAGATGGGCTCTCGCAGAAGCGGAAGCGAGTTGGAGGGATTTTCTAGAACAGGTAGCCGCCATGCCTTGTGCTGCGCTGAATGCGAGCGAAAGGGAGTCCCTACTAGGAGGCAATTCACGCTCCTGCACAACTGCACAAGGAGGGAATCCCCGAAGGGTTGTTTCTGGGCTGGGTCGATATGAATTGATCGCTTGGTTTGCAATGGGCCTTTTTTCCATTGTGCTAACTTCAAAATGGCCTGAATTTGACCCTGCTCCCATATTTTCGAAAACGGGGACAAAAATTGGAATCTCCTGACCCACACTTGTTAAAAAATAGGGTTAATATAATTTTTTGACCATTCAAATTTAGACCCGTTTTAATTTTGGTCCATGAAATTTTAAACATGTGATTTTAATTCTTGAAATTTATTCCGTTACAAAATGTTAGTCCCTGGCCATTAAGTTTTGTTGAGCTGGCACAAACAATGTTAGTTTGGATAATGTGGCTTCTGACTTAACAATATGAGCTGATTAAGTGGTGTGATATCCCATTTAAAAATATATTTTTAAATCACTTTTCAATTGCATTATTTTTACATTAGCATAATTGTTTGATGATTTCTTAGGCAAGTATTATTTGGTAGATGCTGGTTATCCAACACAAATAGGACACTTTAACCTGTACAGACAGTAGCGTTATCACCTTTTAGACTTTAGCCGTCAACCAAGATTTTAAAATGAGAATGAGGCCTTTAATTATCATCATTTAAGTTTGAGATGCACTATTGAAAGAACTTTTAAGGTTTAGAAGAATATGTCTGTAATCTTAAGAGGTATGCTCAAATTCAAGTTTCAAACACAAGTCTGCACAATTTGTGCAGCAATAGCTATGCAAAATTTTAGCAAACAAAATTCTCCAATTTATTACCACTTTATACAAGTTGAATATGAAAGTGTAATAGATGAAGACAATAACTGTGCAGTTGATAAGTCATTCTTGTCAAGTTTAACATATGCCACACAAATGAATCATGTTTGTGAGTTAATCAGAAACTAAATTATACAAAGTTTATTATTTAATTAGTTATGTAACTTCATTTATTTCAAAAATGAACTTATTAATGAATTTTAATCTATGTTCATGTTTGTCTATTATATATATTTAATTATCTACCGTGTATTTTCAAAATTTTCTCACTAACAAATTTGTTTATTTTATAATTTCACCAAAAGAACAATTTTTATGTTATTATAATAATTATAGATATTTTTTTTAACTATTATCACATTAAAAATATATAATATTAAACACTACTATTCAATAAAGTTTATATCATTTTCAGTCATTTAACAATTTAAAATTATTTTTGTATTCATCATTCAACCAAATTTTAATTTTTTAAACTGATTTTTTATAAACTTTAATCATATTATATTAAACTGACTTGTAATCCAACTCATATTTATAAAAATCGGATGGAATAAAAGTGCTAATTCAAACACGTCCTTAATGCAGCAATGGTCCAGGTCATGTCATTTCGGAAAATCCAGTGACAAACCTGAATCCTACCGGGACCCGGACCCAGAGCCGGGAAAGCGCCATGAGTGGGACTCCAAGATGACGTGTCCAGGTGGCAAATGGCAACACCGTGATTGATCTTCGCCTTACTATTCGGATCTAAAAGACCCGCCTCATACACCCGAACCTCTGGAACCGAGTGGCAGTAATAGAGTAGATAAGGAAACAGGCTCTGATGATACGACACTGATTGGGTGACCCGCCCACCGTTGATCCGTTTGACCGAACCCACCACCACGCTCTTCTTCGAGGGAGTAACATAAACAGTGATGGTTTTGTCATTTCCCTTTTCCACAATGGGAATAAAAAAGAACCGCATACAAGTTTTACTCTGATACGCATAGTTTAATCATACAAATAAATATTAAGCACAGAAGTTAAACAAATAAAGAAATTAGGAACATGGCAATTAAACGTTTAGTGCATTCAATCTCGAAACAACTA
Source organism: Neltuma alba (assembly GCF_004799145.2). NCBI lineage: Eukaryota > Viridiplantae > Streptophyta > Magnoliopsida > Fabales > Fabaceae > Neltuma > Neltuma alba. The sequence continues at coordinate 3,512 of NW_021633542.1, forward strand.
CATATGTGACTCCATGTCAGTGTATCGAAACAGTTGTCTTCCATTATATTGCCAAGTATAACGGAATTATCTCTCGATCATACAATTCTAAAATTACTCCCTCCGTTTCTTATTATAAGATATATTTGATGCTTATGACATGTTCCCATATATAAGAGACACTTAAAAGTTTTCTCTATTTTTTTGTATTGATTTCCTATTTTACCCCTATTTATTTTGTGTCCAACTCATACTCTCTCTTTCTTCTCCACTTCTCTTTCTTTTACTCCATCCGTTCCTTATTATAAGAGACATTTGATACTTATGACATGTTCCCATACATAAGAGACACTTAAAAGTTGTCTCTATTTTTTTGTATTGATTTCCTATTTTATCCCTATTTATTTTGTCTCCAATTCATACTCTCTCTCTCCCACTTCTCTTTCTTTTAATAATTTAATTGTTCTCTCTCATACTCTCTCTCCTTATTAATAGGGGCATTGTTGGAAAAAATATTATACTTTTTACATATTAATTGTCCTCAACTAATTTTAACTGTTTTTTTTATCAACATAATTTGGTTATTTGTCTCTTATAATAAGGAATGGAGGGAGTAATAATTTAATTGTTCTCTCTCATACTCTCTCTCCTTATTAATGGGGGCATTGTTGGAAAAACATTATACTTTTTACACATTAATTGTTCTTAACTAATTTTAACTGTTTTTTTATCAACGTAATTTGATATTTCTCTTATAATAAGAAACGGAGTACATTTCAAGGAAAATACAATAACAGGTCGTTACCCAAAAAAAAAAACTAGATTGTGTTTCAATTAATTATATATTATCTATAGTTAACTGATATTTTTTAATAAAATTTAATTGAGATTTGATAAGACTGAAGTTCACTTAATTAGAGTACGTAATTTATTCTATTTACGTTTTAAAAGAAAAGCAAGGTAACATTTAAAAACTGGATGATATTTCCCAACCCTATCTAATATTTTAATTTTATTTATGGCGGATCCAGTATTTTGATATCATTTTTCTAGATCTTTTAGCACCCGCCTCTTTACTATCTTCATCTTATTTATAATGCATTCAGCATTCAAAAATCATAAATTATAAGTAATATTAAGATGTTGGATGTAACTAAACAACAACATTAAAAAGTGTTGGATGGGTCAGAAAAATAATATTAGAGTATTGGATACACAATAAATTAAATAAATAATATTATTGGGTACAACTAAAAAAATAACATCAAAATACTAGATGCTATTTTATATATATATATATATATATATATATATATATATATATAAAGGCTGACTTAGCCTCTGATATTGCCTTGATTATTTTACTTATTGCAACTATTACAATCTGATTTAGCACATATCAAGGCAACCCCAGAAAATTACTGACAAATTTAAAATTATATATTTTTACTATAAGAATTTAAATGATAGCTTAAAACTAAATAATTAGAGATTCTAGGCGAGATCTTCTCATAAATATATCCGATTATGATAATTAATTAAACAAAATCTTTTATTCAGATCTGAAGCGCCTCGATTCTCAGACTTGATTGCTAAACCGAAAAGAAGTATGAAGGTGGAACGAGACGCCACATTTAAAAGTTTTCGAGCACTCCACACGCTGCGGATCCAAAACATGCGTTGGCATAATGTGTGCATTCACTGATTCGCAATCTTTTTATAACACGAATTTTAACACGTTTCAATAATTCTCAACCCTTTTCTTTAATAACATTTATTATTTTTTTCAAACTAATTTATTTATTTATAAACTGGTATATGTACTACTTCTGATACTTAATAGATAACATTGTTTGACTTTTATTTCGATCATAAATATAAAATTTCAATCCATTTTGTCTCTCATATTTATGTATTTTTTTCAAAATAGTCCTTCTAATAATAGTAGTTCTAACTAATACACTTGACTAATAAGGATATTTTAGGAAAAATAACACATATTTATTAAAAATAACTAACTTGACTTATTTTCTTAATCTATTCAAATTACTCAACTAACTCTCATATTTAGGATTATAGATAGTATAATCTAATGTTATTAGAGTACATTTTAGGAAAATTAGGCCCCGGCTGGGCTATAATTGTTATAATTAACTAATTTATTTAATTTTTAAAATTTATTAAAATTAGTTAAATAATTAGGTCAGAGCTTGGGCTTCACCGGGTTGTTCAAATTGCAGCATCATGCTGGCTTGCCCACTCCAATATATGCTGCCAACAATGCATCATAAGAATATATATAACACCTCCTCCAACCTTTAATATAAGAATTAGTTAATTAATTTGAGTATATTAAGGAAATTATTTAAGTTAGTTGTTTGTAATAAATAAGTGTCATCTTTCCTAAAATACTCTTGCTAATTAAGTGTTATTTGATGAAATATTTTATATATACAATTACTACAAAAACTATCTTTAAAAAATAGATAAATAAGAGAGATTAAATGAATTAGGATCTTATATTTAGAATCAAACTAAAAATTAATTAATTCTTATATTACGACGTGAAATTAGTGCATGCCTTTCAATTGCACTGAAAATTACCCGAGTACACGTGTTCTTGCAAATGATACTTTTGCAACAGATGATATTTAGGATATCCGTGTGTTACAGTTGACCACACTTCAAATAATTGCCCTGCTTTTGGAATGATTGTGTGAATTCTCTTTTACATTAACTTCAGCGTTTGCACATTAATTTAAGGGCAAAGCAAAAGGATATACTACAAATAAAAAAAATGACCACGTCGTGTGTTGGCTTGGTGCGTGTTGGGGGACCCCTCAAACCACTTTATTTATTTTTTAATGAAAATCTAATTAAAGCAGTAGCAACTTGCGTTTTGATTATTGAAAATTTGTGTCTGGAGAGCTGAACACGCTTTTTAGTTGTATCTTGTTTTTGGCTGTGGAGAAAGCGGAGGACAACTAATTAATTTCGGCCACAATGTGCTAAATGCCCGAATATTCTACTACCTCCGGTCCTAATTATAAGACCCAATTGACTTATTTGAGGAGATTAAGGAAGTAAGTTAAGTTAGTTATTTATAATAAATAAGTATTGTCATTCCTAAAATATCCTTGCTAATTAAATATATTGGCTAAAACTATTATTATTAGAAGGATTATCTTGGAAAAAAATACATAAATATGGGAGACAAAATGGATTTGGGTCTTATAATTAGGACCAAACAAAAAGTCAAATGGGGTCTTATAATAAGGACCGGAGGTAGTATATTATTTTGAGTCACTAATTTGAAATTCGAAGCTATCCAGATTTTAGAGATCACTCTTCACACACATCTAGATTATTAAAGCATTGTTAAAAAATGGACGCCAAATGATAACCACTATTCCACCTCTGATTTAAAACTCATATACCCCCTTTAAATGCTGATACGAATGCCATGATACATGAATAATATTATTAATCTTAAGCTGTACTAATACAAATTAATAATATACACTTTTCAATACTTTTTTTTTTTAACATAATATGCTCTTCATCCATATTTTATTTTATTATATGTTAGCAATCCGATCTCGATAAAATATTCCCAATCAGTTTTTCCCTTGCGCCCCTTCCTGATTCAAATTAAAGACCCATAGAGAAGGATAGCTAGACAATCACACACACACACACTAATTACCCCAGTCCGCAATCGACAGGACAGTACATCAGCGAAACCAAAATCCTACTGCTAATTCATTGATCGTTACAAGAGCCAAGCTCAAGCTCAACTACTCGATTTATTTTGTTTGAATTAGAGCGACATGCACTAACGATCTTAATTTATAATTTATAAGTGGAATTCAACCCAAAATCTCACATTTAAAAGAAAAATTTCATATCACTCGCGTACAAAGCTGTTGACTCAATTGCTCTAGTTCTCCATTGTTCTCCCCTTTTTATTCTTAATTCTCATGATCAGCAATAGCCCAGGTCATGTCATTCTGGAAAATCCAGTGACAAACCTCAATCCGACCGGGACCCGGACCCAGAGCCAGGAAAGCGCCATGAGTGGAGCTCCACGCTGACGTGTCCAGGTGGCAAATGGCAACACCGTGATTGATCTTCGCTTTACTGGTCGGATCTAAAAGATCCGCTTCGTACACCCGAACCTTTGGAACAGAGTGGCAGTAATAGAGCAGATAAGGAAACAGGCTCTGATGGCACGACACTGATTGGGTGACACGCCCGCCGTTGATCCGTTTGACCGAACCCACCATTACGCTCTTCTTCGACCCGTTTACGTTCTCAGTGGTTCGAACTGTTACGTCGTGGCCCAGAACTGAAATCGCGAAGTCGATCATGTCCTCGACGGAGCCCACGCACCGCTTGGTCTCACCCCGGCTCGGTGCCCTCTCGCACTCACCCAACGAACTCTCTAGAACCTTCTCCATGGACGAGTCATTCTCCACCTTGAATATTTGCTTCAGCTCAGAGATCTTGGAAGATGAAAACGGTAGTTTGGACAGGATGGATCGGGGCAAAAACGACCTTTCCGGCATCTTATCTCTTATATCCGGCATAGGCATTACGGTCCCTTCTTTGAGCATCGCCTCACGGAAGAATTTGCCCGGTTCCACCCATTTATTTACGATCCTGCCACTGGCACTGCCAGCTTCAGCTTTGGACGCCATGGAAGCGCTGTTGGTGGAGCTATCATTATTATATTCTGCGAATGAGATACCCTCTTTGGCATATTCTTTGAACTCGTGGGTGTCTTTCAAAACATTATAGCCTTTGAATCCAACCTTGGGATCGACGGCCCCCTTACCGTACTTAGTGAACGTGTCTGCGCCCATGTTGCCGTCGTTCCCATAATTCATGAAGTCAACTATTCCGCCGTTAGAGTTCTTCGCGTAGGATGTGAAGCCATCGGCGCCGACATTGGATCCATTTCTGTAATTAATAAAGCTTTCAATAGGTCCGTTGCCTCCATCTCCGTAATTTTTGAAGTTATTATTTGGGACGTTCATGTTGTCTCCGTAATTGTTAAATTTATCAGTCCCGCCATTCCCAGTCTCGCCGTAATTTGTGAAGTTAGACTCGATGACGTTGGAATGCGTCTGGTAGCTGTTGAATTCGTTGAGAGCTCCGTTCCCATTCTTGGCATAGCTGGTGAAGGTCTGGTCCCCAGAGTTTGACTCGTCGGAATAACTGGAGAACGATTGGGTCCTCGCATTAGTGGCGTCGGAGTAGGAGGTGAATCGGAGGTGTAACTCGTTGACTGAATCAGTGTACTGCTTGAACTCGCCGGCACCGCCGATGGCTCCGGTTCCGTAGGTGTGGAAGTCCTGTTCCACGTGCTCGCTTTGCGAGGCGTAGCTGCGGAAGTCGTCTTTGCGATCAGTGGAGCCTCGGCTGTATCGTCGGAAATCGTTCTGACTCGGCGTGAGGAACTGATTCTGGGAGTAGTTTTTGAACGAGTTACCTCCGCCGAGCTGATCCGATCCATAATTTGTGAAGTTTTTGGGATCTTGATAGACAGCGAAATTGCCATATTGATTGTGCTTTCCTGAGGTTCGTGCCGACTCTATCGAACAGACAAGGTGGGCGGAGGAGCAGAATTCATGGAGGCGCGTGGAGAGCGTATTGGTGGCTGCAAGCTGAGCAAAAGTCGCCGTGTCGACGGCACTCAGTGGAGAAGCCTTCGAGAGCAAAAACGATGGTTTTGGCAAATTGTTGGTGATCTTTTTATCCCAATAACGTTGCAGAAAAGCTTTTGGAGTGAATGGATTCTTCTCCCTCGCCGCAGCCTCGCCGGAGCCTCCAACGGCGGCAAAACTAACCTGCATTGATGAATGACGAATATCACCGCCGTCAAACCCTACTAAGAATGCCACAAACTATAAAGACAATGCAATGAAAAGGAACTAAGAAACAAAACTTACGCTGAAAGATGAATATAGGAGGAAGAGGAGGAAGGTGGTTCTCATGTTGGTTTTCAAGTTTCAACTGTATAGTTAAATTTATATCAGCTCATCAGAACCCGACTGCGTGTAAGTACAATCCTGCATGAATTTAGGAATACAGGAGATGAATAGAGATCGTAAGAATCGGCACGCCAGGAAAGGAGAAAAACAACATAAGAATCATGAAATCAGAATTCAGAGACACCTTGAGGACGTGGTGAGATGCTTGCATGAACGTGAGGATTGAGGAAGAAATCGCATTTATAGGCCATGAAAGCCTCCCATTGGTTACTCTATATGTACTAATCTCAAGAGCATCATAAATTAACTGTGCAATAAAATATCACTCTCACGTGTCCTAAATGTAGGAGCAGGCCAGGTAGCATGTTATTTTTCTTGTTTTTTTTAAATAAAAGACTGTATTTTATTACTGACTAAGGGAGTGTTTGGATGGAATCAAAATCATTATTTAAAAATATTTTTGCGGTACACAAAGTAAATATGTGGAAGAGTTTGTTTTGTTTTGCTGAAAAATACTTTTAAAAAACACTTTTGGGTGCTTCCAAACAATCCCTAAGAGTCACATAAAAGGACTAGAATCCTTCATCAAAGTCTACCTCATGGAGGATGCAAAAATTATCAATCATCAAGGTACATACCATAAGACTTCAACCCATTTTGTATATTATAGTATTTTTTTTTTCTAAACCCTTATTTAATTGCACATAAAAGATTTTTCATCAAGGAAGTAGTTCCCAGTTCAAATTAATTAATGGTTAAAAATGGCACTTTATGAAACCAACATACTGTGCATTCTTCATAAATGATTAAGCTAATTATTTTTTTAATTTTTATCAATTAGTAATTGACTAGTTCTTATATTTGATATCAGAATAAATTATCTGGATTTGTTCTTTTTTTCTTAGTTGTAGTTGGATTTGGTTTTTCAATGGCCTGACATATTTCAGTTCCAAAAATGTTCCTAGCAAACAAGTGACACATTAGACGGTGGCGGGATGCGTTGCGTCACCGCTACGGACTCTACAAGGCTCATTACCTCCGCTGAGCTGAATTCGGAGTTCATTTGTTAGAATTGGTTGTTTCTTTAATATATAATAATTAATAATTAATAATTAATATATATATAGTAATGTGTTTGGAATAAAAATACATATAGTGTGTTTACATAATAATATCATTAACTCCTATACATCGCTCTCATGAATTATTAGTTAAAATCTTAATTTCCTCAGTAAATGTATATCTTTTCAATTTTACCCTTGAATAAAATAACTGTCTGCCTCTTTAAATTAAAACACCCCTCCTTGATCATATGACGTAACGATAAATGAAGGAAATGTATAATTGCAAAATATTACTCTCTCCGTTTCATGATATTTAAGTGGGTTAGAGTATACGTTTCGTCCTATATATTTACATCAAATGTCGGTCTAGCCGATTAACTTTATAAAATGTACTTTTAGTTATATAATCCTAACATTATAAGTCTTAATTGATGGAAAATACTAACCATGTGTTAGTTTTATAAAACTGTTTTCTTAGTCATATACATTGGAATTGCCGATAAAAATCTTTTATAATCAGTGAAAATTTAAAAAAATTATAAATTTGAAAAATAAAATAAATTAAGATTTTATATTTATTATCAAATTTAATCCTAACTAACTTTCTGGTTAAAAATGTTGAGATGATAATGTTATGTTATGATTTTATTGACGTTATTACCACTAAGCATGATTCAGTCATACAAATAAGTAGCGGTGAACAAAAGTTAAACAAATAAAGAAATAATGCAATTGGCAATATAATGAAGCACCAGCAACAATGCAGCATGTGACTCCACGTGGGGGATCGAAATGAAGTGAGACCAAGGTATCTAAAGACGTGTGCACCCCACGCTGCAGATCCTAAATACGCGCTGCCATAACTTGTCAGTGAATCCCAAAAACTTTTTTTAATACAAAATTTAACACGTTTCAATTAATATCTTAAGTGGTGAATCCCACTCCTCTAGATCTGGTCTTGTTTATATGATAGAAGAAAAAAACAAAATATTTTGTTAGTCTTGCTTATAAGATATTGAGAGAAAAAATTGTGTGGGGATACAATTTTACTTTTCATTAATTATTGTGTTGACTTTATTTATAAGATGTATAATGTATATTAAATAAGGACAAAATTAAAAAGTTGTTGAATTTTAAATAAAAGTTAATGAAGTTTTAGATTTTTCTTGATATGTGTGAAACATGTTAAATATGACTTATAAATAAAGTCAGAGGAGTATATCAGACCAAATGGATCAATAACGTCTTATACTCCTCTAGTCTTTTGTATAAGAAGTAATCATTGAGTTGGTTTTGGTTCTAAAAGTAAGACCTATTTATCATATTTATCAATTTCTTTTCTAAATTGTTTTTATTGATACTTCCTCAAACAAAATCAAATAAGAGAGAGATAGAGGATATTGAGAAAACTAATTACAGTGTTTCAGAAAAAATATGTCATATTTTTTATAATTAACTAATTTACTTAACTTCTTTAATTTGATCAAATATAATTAATTACATAAATCTTATATTAAAAATCGGATGAGTGTTATCTAAGACTAAATCATGTTTATATATTTGATCATGAAAAGTAATAGCCTAAATGAGTGATAATAATAGTACCCCTCTATGATTTTGCAAGGATCAGACACCTATTTTTTTCAATACTAAAAAAAAAAGTAGGTTGATATAAGCATAAGATTGATTTTATTTTCTTAGTGCATTTAATATCCGACCTTTTTACAAGGCTCATTTAGCATCCTAATATTATTTTGTGATACGTTTAGTGTCTTAATTTTATTTTTACTATAATTTTCACTCAGTTGTAAATCAAATCACAAGTGTTAACTTAATCTGTGACTCAATCTTTGGAATTCAACTCAATATAATACAATCCTTATAATTTTAACAATTTAATTCTCTAGTCCTATTTATAAATTACAAATATTTTTACACAAATCAAGAAAAATTTCAAACTTTATTGATGCTCGCTTAAAATTTAACAACTGCTTAACTATATTCTTATTTAATATACGTTATACCTTATAAAAATAAAGTCAACACAATAATAAATGAAATGTAAAACTGTACAGTCATATGAAAAATTTTTCTCTATCCTATAAATAGGACCAAAAACCTTCTTTTTTCTCTACTCTATAAATGGGACCAAATGAATAAAATCTAAGTTTAGTGAAATATGTAATTTTATTTTTTAAATATAGAAAGTAAAGATTTAAATGATTAAAAGTACAGAGATTAAGTTATAATTGAATAAATTGAATTGTATTGAGTTAAAATTTAAAAATTGAGCATTTTTTCTAAAAATTTGGGGTGTCATGGTGGGCTTAGTGTGTGTTTGATTTTGACGGGGACCCTTCAAACCACTTTTTCTCTTTTGGGAAAAAAATCTAAAAATAGAAGCAACCTGGGTTTTGATTATTCGAAAATCGCGTTTGGAAGGCTGAACGCGCTCTTGTCTGGCTGTATATCACGTGTTTGTTTAGCTTTGGAGAAAGTGAACGTTTTGCCCACCTTGTCCATGTGCTCCAGCACTTTCACCCGCTCTGAATACTCTTCAACAGAAACTTTACACCCTTTATTTCATTTGTTTTTTTTTTTTTGATAAATTTTATTTCATTTGTTTTCTCCCACTCTCATTCTCACTCTTGGATTGAAAATTGAATGGCTGACATTTAATACTACCTCCAATTCTAATTATAAGAGCTAGTTGATTAATTCGAAGAGATTAAGAAAAAAATTAAGTTAATTATTTATAATAAATATATGTTGTCTTTCCTAAAATATCTTTGTTAATCAAGTGTATTCATCAGAACTACCATTGTTAGAAGAATTATCTTGAAAAAAATGCATCAATATGAGAGACAAAGTGAATTGTAGTCTTATATTTAAGACCAAAATAAAAGTCAAACAAAATCTTATACTAAAGATCAGAAGTAAAAAAAATGATTTTATAAAATATTGCCGTAATAAGAAATGGGAAGAGAAGATGATACAAATCCTTGGCAGTTCGCACCCTTGACGAAGCTGCCCAATTGTGGTCGATACTGGCTTCCTCAATCGAGAATTTGGTTCCACCACGTTTAAAATAAATATCCTCTGCAAAATCCCCATTCGAATAGATAAGCTGGACAGGTATAATAAAACTTCTTCATCATGAATATTGAAAGTATTTGGACGTCCCACATTGCTTGCAATTTGACACAGTCTACTGTTTATAAAGTCCATGTTATGCCCGCCTCGTCGTCTTACTTACATCGGTTCCAACACTTTCTCTTGATTCTATTCTTGAACAATCTCTCCTTGCTACGAGGAATGCCTGGTTTAACCAGAATCATCTTGTTAGCTTTTAGAAACATGTTACCTCTCTATTGCCTCTTCTCTATTGCTTCTTTGAGTAAGCTTAGTACCCGTATCGACTTGAGTTCTCACTTAGCATCTTATGTGAAAGAAATTTTGTTTTGATTTATATGAAATTTGTGAAATATATTTATAAATGATTTTAACTGTGATCTCAGCCTCTGTATTGCCAACAATTCTTCTTAACAAATAGTGATATGTGTACTTGTCACCAAAAAAAAAAAAATGATAGTGACGTGTGTGCATTGAAATCTATTTCAAATGGCTGCTACTCGAAGGTTCAAGTTCTTTTTCGGACAATGGGCCGTCCTGATCAATTGGCCCAATTACAGCTTTTAGTTTTGGTCTATAAAGCCAGTCTTATTTCCAATTAAAGAAGGGTTAAGGTGCACCCAGCACCCCCAAGTATTTTGTCAGGTGTACCCAGTGGCCTAAAGTAATTTATGGTGTAATTTTGCCCTCAAAGTAATTAAAATGGTACACCGGTATCCCATGCTAACAGATCTGTAAGTTTGACCGTTAAATTGATGAGTCAGCATAAGTTTGACCAGAAAATCTGACGTGGCATGTCTAATAAGCAGGTGATGTGGAATTTTTTTGGGGTTAAGGTGCATCCAACACCCCCAAGTATTTTTTCAGGTGCACCCAGTGACCTAAAGTAATTTATGGTGCAATTTTGCCCTCAAAGTAATTAAAATAGTGCATCGGTATCCTATGCTAATAGATCTCTTACTTTGACTATGAAATTGATGAGTCAGCACAAGTTTGACCAAAATAATCTGACCTGGCATGTCTAATAAGCAGGTGATGTGGAATTTTTTTCGTCTGCCACTGCTTTGTTTTCTCTGTTCAGTAAATGCTCTCTTTGGCTCTTGGAATTTTTTTCAGAGTAAGAAATTTTTTCAGAGATACTCTTCTAGTCCTATTTATAGGGTAGAGAGAAAAGATATTTTTTGGTCCTATTTATAAGGCACTGAGAGAAATTTTTTGTATGGATGTACAAATTTACCCCTCATTTATTATTGTATTGACTTTGTTTATATGAGGTATAATGTATATTAAATAGGGATAAAGTTGGAAAGTTATTAAAATTTAAACGAGAGTTAATGAAATTTAGGGTTTTCCTTGGTCTATGTGAAACATGCTGGAAGTGCCTTATAAATAAGACCAGAGGAGTAATATTCAGACAAAACAATGAAATTAACAAGAAAAGTCATGTCACCTGCTTATTAGACATGCTAGGTCAAATTATTTTAGTCAAACTTGTGCTGACTCATTAATTTCACAGTCAAAGTAGCAGATCTGTTAGCATGGGATATCGGTGCACCATTTTAATTACTTTGAGGGAAAAATTGCACCATAAATTACTTTAGGCCACTGGGTGCACCTGGAAAAATACTTGGGGGTGCTGGATGCACCTTAACCCCGAAAAAATTTCCACATCACTTGCTCATTAGGCATGCCACGTCAGATTTTCTGGTCAAATTTGTGTTGACTCATCAATTTAACGGTCAAACTAACAGATCTGTTAGCATGGGATACAGGTGTACCATTTTAATTACTTTGAAGGTAAAATTGCACCATAAATTATTTTAGGTCACTGGGTGCACCTGATAAAATACTTGAGGGTGTTGGGTGCACCTTAACCATTAAAGAAAAACAAGCGGCTCCTTTTTCACCACACCTAAGTATTAGCAATAGGACGGTCACCTTGGCCGAAGAGAGGAATGCCAGAGGCTGATCGTCCTGGCCATGTGCAGCCAAACCAGAGACACTCAGCTCATTTAATTTACTCCAAATGGGGAAACAAAATCTATAAATTAAAAGAAACACGGTAATAGCGAAAGAGCAAAAGAAGGGGAAAAAAACAGAGATGGCAGGCTTACTAATAATAATAATAATATATTAAAAAAAAAAGAGTGAATGACGGAAGAGGGCAAGAAAGAAACCGATCGGAACCGTACACTAAAGATAAATGCCTGTTACGTGAACAGATTGCAGACAGAATCGTACAATTATTAAAGGCATGGTTTGGCTTTATTTTCACTGTCCTGTAATTCATCAATCCTTCATTAATTATACACTTTTAAGTGTGTTTTAAGTTTTAACTCCTAATCAATCGTGTTCCCCATCAATCTTTTCTGACCACGGCAGAAGACTGGGTGATAAAAAAAAAAAAAACTTCAGAAAGCAGATAACTTCTTTAGGATTTTAACGATTGAAATTACTTTTATCCACTTTTCTTATTTTGTGTGGATTACCTAATTAAAAACGTTACAATACACGAAAGGTTTGAATTGATCTCGCGGCCTCTCACACCAAAGATGAAAACCCTCTAAATTAAAACCCTGTTTGGCATAGCGGTAAAAATTCTTTATAAACACATTTTATATAAGTCGAAACAAAATTCCTCTCATATGTTTATCTCGTATTTCGTAAATTACTATTAAAAATCAGTTTATAAACTACTTATAAGTTGTTCTAAGGGTGTGTTTGGATGAAACCAAACTGTGGTTTGGAAAAGTGATTCTGGAGAATAGATTCTGGAAAGAATAGATTTTATGAAAAAGTGATTTTGAGAAGAGAAAGTGTTTGAATAGTTGTTATCAGAAGCACTTTTTATATATACAAATTACTAAAAAAAAGACATAAGTTAATATGATAATTATAAAAAAAATAGATTTTATGATATATTTTAATTTGAAGGAATAAAATTGTTAATAATATATTTTTTATTAACATAATTAATAATACATAAGATAATATAATTAATAAATAATTAATATGTATATATATTTATAAAATATAAGATTAAGTATGTTTATAAAAAAATAACAAGATACATATTTTATAGGCTCTCACACTCTCTCTTTTTTCTTCAAAAACAAATTTTTTTTACTTTTTTCAAAACCATGGTTTTAATCCAAAACCATGGTTTTGGTTTTTGAGTGGGTGTTTGGGTGACAAACTATGGTTTGGGGTGTCACCCAAACAGAGCCTAAATGGTTCATAAGTTTTTGAAGTGTCATGTAATTAATGAGTGTCAGAACTACTTTTACATGAACCAAAGCAAGACTCAATTATTTTGTCTCGAAAGACCAACCTAAACACCCTTGATCAAATTAGAGTGCATGTCAAACTGTGAATGGGAAATACACGGGGCGCGCGTGTTAAGTGTGAAAGAACGAACATGGCTGAGCTGGCAACTTGGTCAAAAATTCGCCAAAATTATCAAAATATTGGCATAATAATATGTGGTTTTTAAAAACACATTCAAGTCCATATTTAACAACCGTCGTTCTCCTTTCTTCTTCTTTTTTTCCTCCTCAGACGGAAAAAAATAGAGCTCTGAATTCTGAAACTAGCTAGAGTCGTGTATGGCAACGTTGTGTCTTGTGAGCTAGCGGCCCTCATGCCAAATATAGCAAAGAAAAAACTTTTTCCGATAAAACGAAGGAAATATGAAAAGAAGTTAGCACTTGAATGCAACCCTTCAAGTGGATTCTTTAATGTTCTTTTGTTTGTTTGTGTGAGACTTGACACTTGAGGGCCAAACTGAGGTTTTGTTGACCATGCAGTTAATAATAATTATTAATTTTTGACTTGTATATATATATATATATATATATCTATATAATGTCAGTGACTTCATTATGCATGACATTATTACTATCTTATAAACATAATATTGATGATGTTACTCATAGCATACAAGCATGACGGATGAAATGGATCGAGGAAGGCATCATGAGTATTTTTGTGATCATAATGTGCAGATAAATTTTGATTTTAGTTCCCATATTCTTAATGAATTTTAGTTTTGGCCTCTATGCTTAACGGTATTGATTAACATTTAATGTTGTTAAATTCTTATGAAACCATAAATACCAAAAATCACAGTTAGAAGTAGCAAAGACTAAAATCTCGATTCCATCAAATAGTAAGGATAAACTGAAATTCCACTTTATTCTTATATAAGTCACTTGGAGAAAAAAATTTTGTTCCTAAACACTCCTCCGGTCCTTAATATAGGACTCAATTCTTGAGTTGGTTTTAATCCTAAATATAAGACCCATTTATTATATTTATCAATTTTTTCTAAATTACCCCTATAGATACTCCCTCAACCATAATCAAATAGAAGAGGGAGATGAGGTATTAAAAAAGATGATTATGGTGTTTTAGAAAAAATGTGTCACTTTTCTTATAATTAACTAATTTACCTTACTTCCTTAATTTAATCAGATTAGTTAAATGGGTCTTACATTAAGGATTGGAGGAGTACTATCTCTGGTCCTAATTATAAGACTCCGCTTATAGTTTATAAACGAGGTCTTATAATTAGGACAATGGGTAGTTTGAGTTATTTGTAGGATGATTTTTTTTTTAATTTACTCCTATTGAATATCATAAAAATGTGTTAGGAAAAATGTACAGTATATTTTTTAGTATTATTTCTTTAATAGGGGAAAATATGACAACTTTTATCAGTTTGAGGCATTGCTTAACATGTGAGAATCGTTAAAAGGTATTTACATATAAAAACATAGTGATAATTAAATAAATAAATAACTGTTAAGAGACCCAGGAGCGGTAATAGAAATGAAAGGAAGGCGAGGTAGGTAAGGTTGTTGAGCATTTAATTGCTTCTATACGTAGAGAGCATCTTCCCTTTTCTCGAGGATATTATCCCTTAGAATAAATACATTATTATACTAACATTTAATTAAGCCATAAAAAAAACGATACTCCTTCAGCTTTATTTATAGGATAGACAAAATATTTTTTGATCTTATTTATAAGGGATTAAAAAAAAAATTTTTATATGAATGTACAATTTTACTTTTTATTTATTATTGTGTTGATTTTGTTTATATAATGTATAATGTATATTAAATAGAAATAAAGTTAAAAGGTTATTGAATTTTAAATAAGAGTTAGTAAAGTTTAAATTTTTTTCTTATTTTATAGGAAACATATTAAAAATGACTTAGAAACATGTATGCTTCGAGAGGGCAGGAAGAGAGCGTTCTCACCGACATAACATTGTAATTGCATTACAATATAAATGGCACTAGATTTACCGGATGTTTAATAAGTTTGCTAGAAAACAGTCAGGGAAGCAGAACTTTTTTTTTCAAAAAAAATTATTTGTAAACATTTAAATTCAAAGTACGCATTCTCCATAATGACAATATAAAAGATAAGAAAAAGTCTCCAAATGAAAACATTATTAATGAAAAGGACTTGATAAATATTTATAAACAGGAAATAAATTAAAATTTATAAATAACCAAATCCAAGGCAAATTTTGAATAGTGCATCCACGTCGCTGCAGGACAAACACTGC
This sequence comes from Neltuma alba, assembly GCF_004799145.2. NCBI lineage: Eukaryota > Viridiplantae > Streptophyta > Magnoliopsida > Fabales > Fabaceae > Neltuma > Neltuma alba. The sequence goes on from NW_021633542.1 coordinate 19,261, forward strand.
TCGAGGGAGTTCCTCTTCTCCGGTCGCGTTTTAAAAGTTGATCGAACACGAGACCATAACTATTTCGTAATCATTAAGTGAGCAAGTATATCATGAATTATTTGACCAAATTTTCCTGTCCATGCCAAATTACTCATGGACTTCTTTTTATCGGGTATTTTAAACATATTTTACAAAAATTATAAAAATTTTAAATTTTTGTTAATTTTTTTAAATATAACAACTTCTAAAGTGTATTACTCTTTAATATATATGACTTTAAAAAAATATATAAATTAATAAATATATGATAAAATAGTAAGTTGATATAAAAAGTTTAACGAGATAATTTGTAAATAGAATTAAAAAAATTCTCTCTTTATAAATAAAACAAGTGCCTTGGCTATTTCCAGTCTATCAAACAAAAAAAAAAAATCCACTGCCTTGGATCTCATATGTGTGTGTGTGTGTGACATCTTTTTAAAAAGACATTCTTAATCATTTTATAACGTATATGATGGTTTCAAAGATCATTGAATATTTTTTTCATATGCTTTCATATTTAATAAGAGCAATGAAAAAATATAAATTAATACGTTATTGAAATTTAATATAGTTAATAGAGATTAATATTTAAAATCAACTAAATTTATGAAGTGTATAATTCTCAATATTCACGCAAATTGAACATTATTTTTGCGGTATATTATGAATTAAAACATTGTGTTTCCAATAAATTAAGCCAAATTTAAAGGCGCCGGATTATGGATAAATCAGTATTATTAATATTAACATCAGTAATTTCACAGTCTTAGTGGTCATTTTTATTCCTTTGATTACTTTGTCAGAAGTTCATGGATGATGGGAAAAAAATTACGCCCCTAAAAATTAATGAAGTATATACTGTTTCTATTAAAATAAAACTAGTTCACGGTTTACTTGAATTTTAAATATCAGATTTAGTATATTTTATTGTTTATATTTATCATTTATTTTTTGCACATCAAATGACCCTGCTGGCTCATCATGATTTATGGAGGATAAGGACAGGATCCAAAAATTACGGAATGAGCCGTAGGTGAATTAAGAGTTGGAGACTAATCTACACTAAATCAAAAGTTAGAGACTGACTCACTGACGAGATTAGGTTTAGTAGAAGCAGTTAATTTCTTGTAACGTGATAAATTAAAGTTCAAATTTTTACTGAGAAAAACGTTCATATTTAATGTCTGATAGTGTTTAAAGTAAGATTGTATTCAATAAAAGGATTTTTTTTTACTAAAAAAAGGTAAAGACTGAATTATAAGTAAATAATTTTTCTGAAAATTTATAGATTTTAAAAAATATTTCGTCCTTTTCTGCGAATAAAAATGTGGGGCCGCCTGCAGGCTGCGACCATTTAATTTGAAAGCTACAGTAGTGAGGCCGTCCTGGATGTTAGGAAGGGCACAGCTCCCGCATTTATGTTCATCTCAATTTTTGTAACTTTCCTTTTATACCCCTCTCTTTTTCTTTGGGTCCACCCCACTTGCAAGATGCGAGGACATGTGTACATCTCTTCGTCATTTATGACCAAAAAAATATTCATTTTTTTTTGTATTATATAGACGTTTTTTTGGGTCATACATCGTGTAAATTTGAAAAATGAGTTGTATTCTCATGACCTGTCAACGAACGTTGGCAAAACATAAAGAAAGAACTGTAAATGACATAAATTTTTATGCATTTTATTTTATATAAATGTGAGATATTAATTACATTTGGGCTTTTGCATTTTTTAAATTTGTCAGGATTAGTGGATTAGCCACGATTCATGAATGATATCCTCATTCTGTTTTTATAAAAATATCACAAAAATATATTTTATGCAGACGTGGAAAATTATTAAACAATTTAAGTTTTTGTAAAACCATATAATACAATCTTATATATAATTTCTAAAATGCCCCTAATTTTCTTCAAATTTACATTATTTTGACCATTACAAAACAGAATAACACTGATTATGAAATAGGAAAAAGAAATTTTTTGTGACACTTTTTGTTTTGCCATGAAGTTTTTTGTGTGACATTTATTATGAGACGGCAGGAGCACTTGTTATAAATTTTATTGCATGGATGAAACCAATCAACCCTGCAGAGTATATTATATACTACCACGTGATAATAAGATTCACCAAAGACTACAGAGGGCCTTTCTTTGAAAAATGAGGCTGTTAATGAATGCCAATTAAAATATTTTGGCGTGAACGATGGGTAAACTTCAATAAATACAGGTTTTTACGTTGGAAAAAGAAAAAAAGGACAGGTTTTTATATTTATATACTGCTTCCGATACTAATTATAAGACCCTCTTTGTAAACTATAAACAAAATTTTATAATTATGAAAAGAAGTAATATTTAATTAGGTTGAAAAGTGAAAGGCTGGCTCTTGCATGTAATGCGAGGAATAAGGATGGGACTGAATGAACAGTGACAGAAGCCGAAGGAAGAAGGAGCTGGCAGTAAGTAGCAATAACAGTTAAATATTTGGAAAAATTACGTACAGGTCCCACAGAAGGTAATTTATTACTCTAAGGTCCTATGAAATGTCAAAATCACTGACAGGTCCCAAGGGACCTCAGAGTAATATTTTCGATTTGTAAAATGACATTACTGCCTCTCATATTCCAGATTTACATTTGCTCTGTCATTGCGATTTACAACCTCAGCAGCGACTATTAACAACCCAATGAGAGGGCGTTAACAACCCTAGCAGTATCCGTTAACAACTTACTTTATAGAATCATATAACCTCCACATAAGAGTAAATTATAACCAAATAGTATAATACAACAACTTTAACACTAAAATGAGAAGCTTTTTGATATCATTAAGAATTTTAACTAGATCCAATAGGATTATAGTGATATTTTAATGCGAAAATCCATTTACAACCTCAACAGCGACTATTAACAACCGAATGAGAGGGCATTAACAACCTAAGCAGTATCCGTTAACAACTTACTTTATAGAATCATATAACCTCCATATAAGCGTAAATTATAACCAAATAGTATAATACAACAACTTTAACACTAAAATGGGAAGCTTTTTGTTATCATTAAGAATTTTAACTAGATCCAATAGGATTATAGTGATATTTTAATGCGAAGATCCATTTACAACCTCAACAGCGACTATTAACAACCGAATGAGAGGGCATTAACAACCTAAGCAGTATCCGTTAACAATTTACTTTATAGAATTATATAACCTCCGCATAAGAGTAAATTATAACCAAATAGTATAGTACAACAACTTTAACACTAAATAGGAAGCTTTTGTTATCATTAAGAATTTTAACTAGATCCAATAGGATTATAGTAATATTTTAATGCGAAGATCCATTTACAACCTCAACAGCGATTATTAACAATCGAATGAGAGGTCCTTAATAACCTAAGCAGTATCCGTTAACAACTTACTTTATAGAATCATATAACCTCCATATAAGCGTAAATTATAACCAAATAGTATAATACAACAATTTTAACACTAAAATGGGAAGCTTTTTGATATCATTAAGAATTTTAACTAAACCCAATAAGATTATAGCAACATTTTAATGCGAAGATCCATTTACAACCTCAATGGTGAGTATTAATAACCCAAAGAGAGCTGTTGACAATCTAGGCAGTATCTGTTAACAACTAACTTTATAGGATAATATAACCTCTAACAACTATATAAGATTAACTTTAAGACTATTTAGTTATAATTCAGTTAGTTATAGTTAGAAGTTATATTATCTGATAAAGTTAGTTGTTAACAAACACTACTAAGGTTGTTAACAGTTCTCCTTAGGTTATTAATACTTACTGTTGAGGTTGTAAATGGATTTTCACATTAAAATGTTGCTATAATCCTATTGGGTTTAGTTAAAATTCTTAATGATATCAAAAAGCTTCCCATTTTAGTGTTAAAGTTGTTGTATTATACTATTTGGTTATAATTTACGCTTATATGGAGGTTATATGATTCTATAAAGTAAGTTGTTAACGGATACTGCTTAGGTTGTTAATGCCCCCTCATTCGGTTGTTAATAGTCGCTGTTGAGGTTGTAAATAGATTTTCGCATTAAAATATCACTATAATCCTATTGGATCTAGTTAAAATTCTTAATGATATCAAAAAGTTTCCCATTTTAGTGTTAAAGTTGTTGTATTATACTATTTCGTTATAATTTACTCTTATGTGGAGGTTATATGATTCTATAAAGTAAGTTGTTAACGGATACTGCTAGGGTTGTTAACGCCCTCTCATTGGGTTGTTAATAGTCTCTGCTGAGGTTGTAAATCGCAATGACAGAGTAAATGTGAATCTGGAATATGAGGGGCAGTAATGTTATTTTACAAATCGAAAATATTACTCTGAGGTCCCTTGGGACCTGTCAGTGATTTTGACATTTCGTGGGACTTCAGAGTAATAAATTATCTTATGTGGGACCTGTACGTAATTTTCCCTAAATATTTTTGAAATTAAAATGATATTTTATTTTATATATAAATTAAACCCGATAGCGAGATATATATAAATAAGCCAACATGGTCCCAAAATTACCCCATACAGAACTGAAACCCTCTCTCAAACAGTGGAAGCTCAGTTTGAGGAAGAAGATGAAGGGAGGAGACGGGAGTGGGTACAAGAAGGGGCTGTGGACGGAGGAAGAAGACAGAGTTTTGATGGAATACATTAGGGTTCATGGAAGACGCCACTGGAACCGCATTTCCAAAGTCACTGGTATTATTCATATGTATAGATTCTGCAGAGACTTTCATACCATATATAGATATATATATATATATATCTCAGTCAGATATTTATACATACGTACATACATATATATAATAACGACGATGATGATGATGACAGGTTTAATGAGGAGTGGGAAGAGCTGCAGATTAAGGTGGCTGAACTATCTCAGCCCAAACGTCAAACATGGAAGTTTCTCTGAAGAAGAAGACGATCTCATCATTCGCCTTCACAATCTCCTTGGAAACAGGTCTTCTTCTTCTTTTACTTTATTGTTAACTCTTCCTTCAGCTTTCTGGAACAACAAATTTCTCTATCCATATTTTTCGATTCATTTAGAGGTCTCTTGGACCATTTTAAAGGCAACATGACAGTTGATTTTGTTGCATCATCAGTGTGATAGAAGAATGGTCGTCGTTTGATTTTGATGATATGGATTTGTGTGAGTTATAGTTAATTAAACATAGATATATATGGAATATATTTTTCTGTTAAATTAAAATCTAGTATTTTGTTTGACATATTAAGTTACTTCTAAGAAAGTAAGCTGAGGTTGATGAGCTCTCTCTGGCTAGTAATAGTATATGATTCTGGTAAAGTACTGAACAGTTCCAAGCCTGAACACAACAATAGGTTTTGGATTTAGGGAGTGTTTGAATAGAAACAAAACTATGGTTTTAAAAGTATTTTGGTATACGAAGTAAATATGTAGAGTAATTTGCCTCGATTTATAGAAAAATGCATTTTAAAAGAATTTTGAAAAGTCAGAAACAGTGAAATTAATGGTCCTTTCATTAAAAGGCAACCTGATAAAGTGGTCCACGGTGTTCATAAAACAAGCACAATGCGCGAAAATCAACGTAAAACGACATTACACTTCCAATTCAAAATAGGACTTAGGGGGTGTTTGGCATTCTCAAAACCACAGTTTCAGAATCACTTTTCCACAAAACGAGGTAACCTCCTCGACATATTTACTTCGTAATCCGTAAAAGCACTTCTGAAACCATGGTTTGGTTTCTATCCAAACACCCCCAATAGTGAATGGATACTTAAAAAAAAAAAGTAGAAGATTTTTTTGGTTATATGATTCAATTATCATTTGTATTTTCAGGTATGATGTTTACTTGAATGATAATATATTCCGTTTAAATGGATTTTGAATCGGCAGATTTGATCGTGTCCTTTAAACATCTTGGATCTTTGATTCTTCGTACCCCAAGAACCTCAGAAGTATAAAAAAGTTCGATTATCTTTGACTGAATGAAACTTTCAAACTTGCCTCTTCTTACTCACTTTTCTCCAACAGGAAATTTTTTGAAATTTATATCAAACGGTGCTTCTTGTACTAATTTTACTTTACTATATGTGCATCTTAAAAAGCTACCAATAATTGGCCTTCTCTCTTGCCACATCTTAACTACAAACAATCTCAGTCGTTTTGGTCAACTATACATATGCAGGTGGTCTCTAATTGCAGGCAGGGTACCTGGAAGAACAGACAACCAAGTAAAAAATCATTGGAACACTCATTTGTGCAAGAAACTTGGTATCACTAGGCCGACAAAAAAACCCATTAAGGACAAAGTATCTTTTGAACCTAAGGCTTCACAGTCAAAAGAGACCCAAAATGTTCACATATCTTCCAATTCTATGCCTATTATTCCTCTCACTCTCAATAATAAATCCAAAGAAACTGAGATAAAAGAGCAAGGAAGCTATGTCAACAACCATCCCATGGCAAGTATCGAAGAAGCACAACATTATTGGCTACCTGCAGAAAATGATCACTTTGACCAAACTTTTATGTTTGGTCATGATCATGCTTTTGTCCTACATAGTCCTCCTAGCTTGATGGAATTCTTTGATGAATTCGATATAATTTAGCGTGTACTAAATTGAGCGGTTGGATTTGATAAATAATGAATAGATATATCGATTTTGATTGTCTTTAATTTTTTTAAAAAATTCCACGGGCAGATCATGTGTGTGTGAGAGAGAATATATATGACGAGTTTTTATGAAATATATTTCTCTGATCCTAAATATAAGACTCTTATAAACACTACGACCGGAAGAGTATTAAGATGCATAAATTTAATTTAATTATATATAAAGGAGAGATCAATTACATCAATATTTAAGATTTGATGTTGTCATGTTTCTTAATACTACCTCCGATCCTTAATATAAGACCCTATTTAATTTTTATTTTGATCCTAAATATAAGACCCCATTTCATTTTGTCTCTCATATTTATACATTCTTTTCCAAAATAGCCCTTCTAACAATGATAATTCTAATTAATACACTTGATTAGTAAGGATATTTGAGGAAAGACAACACCTATTTACGACAAATGACTAATGCAACTTATTTTCTTAATCTCCTCAAATTAGTTAACTGGTTTTTATAATTAGGACTGGAAGTAGTAATATACATAAATCATTAGATTAATTAAGGAGACGTAAAAACACGCAATGCTTGGCAGTATAGCAAGTTACGATGAGCCAAGACAGCATATTCACAAAAATAGAGTTTTTTGGGAAGTTTCTTCCCTGTTAACTTCGCCCTGCCTGGCTGATCCAATTCAAGTACATTTTTGTATTCGATTCATTTATTTTCTCTGGCCACTATATACGACTCACTGTAATGTTAACTGATGTTATACGCAAATTTCCAAAGATTCGAATAATATCTTTTAGGCAATAGAACTTTTCCAGCAATCAAAACCCAGTCTCAATTCGCCGGCAAAAAAAAAAACCAGTCTCAATTATTGCTCTCCTCCGATTCTCAAAATTCAAGCTAGTCAATTAATATTTACTTTATACTAAATATGAAACCTCAATCTAAGTTATCAAATTTATAAACTTTTTTCTCTTAGACTATTGATTATACATATAAAAAGAGATCTTTATAAATGAGTTGGATAGTATGATTAAATAGAGAAGATATTTTAAATAAACTAACCCACATTTTCTTACAAATAATTAACTTAAAAACTAACACATATCTTATAAATAATTAATCTAATTAAGTAATTTTTTAATATCTGTGGATTAATTATTTAACTCATATATATATATATATAGAAACGACTAAATCTATTATTGGAGTACTAATAAAAAACCAAACAAAGGAACAAAATTGTGAACAAGTAACCACGTTAATACCCTCCACCTGCAGCAATTGACAATCGTATTGTGATCTTTATAAATTTATACAAGTTCTCATAAGTTGGATATATATATCGCAGGTTCATCATCAGAATCAGATTAGATTCCATGAATGAAAAAGGACAAAAAAGAAGAAGAAGAAATTTCATAGATTACCTACCAATAATGCAGTTGTTTATATAATTTAAATTAGCATCTTTTTGGCTTACAGGGCTAATCCTTACCAAATGAATTTTCACTGCTCACACAAATATTCTAGTCCATGATTAAGTATATCGTTGCGGCACTTTAGATGAATATAAATAGTTATTGACGTTGCTGTAAAAAGCCAAGCAAAGAAAGTTGCCGTTGAAAGTTTACTTTCAACAGCGACACTAAAAAATTATTGTTGAAAGTATACCTTTCAACAGTTAAAAAAAAACTCGCAAAAAATAGATTTTTAGTAGCGACAAAAAAAATTACCGTAGAAAGTAGACTTTTAGTGACAACACTAATAATCGCCGCTAAAAGTATACCTTTCAGCGATGAAAAAAAATCTCAAAAAGTAGAAAAAGTACACTTTTAGTGGCGGCATTAAAAAGTTGCCACTAAAAGTATACCTTTCAGCAGTAAAAAAACCCCGTAAAAAGTAGACTTTTAATGGTGAATTTTTTTGTCACTGTCAAAACTCAAAAGTCATCGCCTAAAATTTATTTTTTTGTAGTGTTAGTTGCATTATTGGACTGATGGGAATGGTAAAGCAGGGAGCACGATGAGGAGGGAAAGGCGAAGATTGGAGCCGCTTGTTTGGCCATATCCGTATTTAGCCTGTCTGTCTCTGTTTTTCTATTCTCACGTGATTCACTGCTTCTCTGCCCCACCCGACTCCTTCCCTAATTACTCACGAATTATGAGTTAAAAAAAAATAAATACTAACAAATTAAAAATTTAATTTCTTTTCCTAAATTTTACTTGAAAATCTCACCACTCGACTTATAAATATAAAAGTTTTGATTTGGTTCGGATGCTTGCCATAAATGCGCTTCTATTCCTGAAAATCTTATGCATGCATGTGCTAAGAGAGTGTAGTTTGTGGAAACTTTTAGGTGGCGTTTAGTATGAAATATTAAAAATAAATTATAAAGATTGGGATTGAGATTAAGAAAATATCATTTAGCATGAGAAATTACTTATTACATGGAATTGCACAAAAATCCCATATACATAGGTTTGTGTAATCCCATATAACAAGTAATTACTTATACCAAAGACTTTTTTTTATGACTTTTTCAATTGCAATTTCAGTATCTATCCATCATTTTTAATGCTTCGTACTAAACAGGACCTTGGTGTAAAGAGAAGGGGGAGAGTGACTTGTACATTTTGGCAGGGAAGGAATGGTTGATTTGGAATATAAGTTGTAAAAGAGAAAAATGGGCCATTATATGGAGGAATAAGAGTTTATTTGAAGACGGTTTTGTCTTTCCTATAGTGAGCCATCGTTGAACGCTATGTGAACGAAGTAATCTTAGGGGGTGTTTGGATAGAAACCAAACCATGGTTTCAGAAGTACTTTTACGGATTACGAAGTAAATATGTGGAGGAGGTTACCTCGTTTTGCGGAAAAGTGATTCTGAAACCGTGGTTTTGGTTTTGCCAAACACCCCTTAATGCATGATAAATTTGCGGTTTTGAAACCTCAGAAGCAGGTGGTGAATGCGAAGCGGAGAAGCCCAGAGGATCGTTGGTTGAAACTAGGTGGGATTTGCAAGCTGCGAAGGCAGATATTTGGGGTGTGATAACTGGTTTGTAGATGGCACTGACGCTGAACATAAGCCATTTGATAGTTGAATGTGACTCTAGCTCCGTTGCAAATTTGTTGCGTCGAGTTTATGAGGGAGTACAATTTGAGTCGAGTTTGCTCAAAATTACCGTTGAATTGTATAAATTTGTCGAGATTAGATTCCTTCATGTGTATGGGGAAGGAAATTCATGTGCTGACTGTTTAGCAAATTATAGTTGTAATCAGGAGGAGGTGATAAGCCTTTTTGAAGAATCTCCTGGGAGAGTTAGAGGACTCTTGTACAATTGATTTTGTGGGTACTAGCCTCCCGCGTACAGTGATGAAATAATACTTGGTTGTTGGCCCCGTACTATTCACTAAAAAAATATAAAAGTTTGATTTAAAAATATAAATTATAAAATTTGAGTTATAAATGATATAATTTAGAAAAAAAATTGTAAAAAAAGACCTAAAAATTGTGAAATTGCAAATGGTATATTCAGTAAATACTCTGTAAGAGAAGTCTCATAAAGGCGTCACGTGGCCCAATGGGCCTGTCAAAAAGTAAAACTCTGTCGTGAAGGTGCCATGCTTATTAACAGCACGTTATAGGCCCAAGGCCCAATTACACTAAGTTCGCTTAAATGTATGGATCGGGGGAAAGAAACAAGTGAACCTGGAAGAATTGAAGTTGTAACAAAAAAAAAAAAAATTGAACTTTTGTTTTTGGGACTCAAAATGAATTGAAGCTAGCAGAGTCTAAAACCCAACTTTCGACCTAATCACAAAAAAGCCAACCGAAACGTTTGTATCTTGGAAAAACAGGTCAATTCTGTTATCCTATTTATAAGCTATTTTTAGCATGTTCTGTATAGATTGAGAAAAATTTCAAACTACTTTAACTTTCTACTAAAATATAATAATTTTTTAACATTATTCTTATTTAATAGATACACCTTTCAAAATAAAACTATATACACTATATATAATAAAAGAAAATAGTACATTTTCGTAAAAAGTTTAATGAAGTAACTTATAAAGATGACTAAAAAAAATCTTTTCTCTTTACCTTATAAATAAGACTAGAGAAGGATAACTGTTGTTTGTGTTGTGAGAATTCCTATGAAATTAAAATTTCTCCATTGATGATTTGCTTGGTTTATGTTGTTTTTGTGAAAATATGAGTCTTTTGATTAATGATTTTTCTCTTAACGCAATTGGTGAATATTATGAATTTCATTGACGTATAAGCCGAAAAGTGTGGCACAAGAAACAAAGTGCATCAGAACAAATAAGAAAGGCCTCTGAGGATTTAAGGAAGGAAACAAGAAAAATGACTTGAAGGAAAACAGAAAAAGCCAACTCCAAATACGTCTGCATTTTAGAAAAATATAACTAATGAATAACAGTTAATTTCATATCACAGTAGTTTTTTCAAAGGAAAAAAACAGACACTTGAATCAATCAAAACGCTCAAGTATCAATGGCATACAAGCCAAGAAGGGTGGCAGAAGAAAACAACAATACTACTATATAACAAGAAATCAGAATAGTCCTTTAGAGTACAAGGAAAATAGACAAAAACTTGTGGAATGTTGTGCCTTTACAGACTTCACAGCTCACAGATAATTATTCTATTTTACCCACATGGGATCATTGGGAGGAATGCAAGCACTTCATGAAATAGCTTTGAAAATGAGCAATATTATAATGTACATCATATAATAATTAACTGGGCTCTACGAAAAAGAAAAGGCAGCTCAGAGGGTAACGGGTGAAATTTTGAGGTCGAGATCCCAGAGGTCAAAGGTGCCATTAACAAAATCGTAATGAGCACCTTTTAGTGCGAGTGTCTTCTTCGCAACTCCGTCTCTCACAAATGGATAGCTCAGCAGATTTCCAAGCGACACATTCACTGCTTCCTGGAATATAATTAAGGAATTGAAACAAATGAATCTAATTAATACTACTAATTGAGTTATGGAATTCTATCTGTTTACTTAATTAATTAGTAACCTTCTCGCAGTTAGTGCACTGCTCCGAGAAACTCAAGCCTTTTGGGTTTGCTTTAACCTTGGACTTCGCTGGATTACAAATTTGCACCCAGTGCTCGATGAATTCACTGCAATTTCACACAGTATAATCGCAACAATTTTTAAAAAGGAAACAGAGAATGAAAAATGCGAAGTTGCTCGGCAATTTGATACATGCTCTAATAGTGTATATTTGAAAGGTCAGCCGTGTGAATAAAGACTAAAGTCTCTGAAAAAGGAGGACCACCCACTTGGTTGGAAGTCATAAAGGGTGTGATATTAGTTAAGAGTACTTAGTCATTATGGTCCGTTTGTTATGAAACATTAAAAATAAGGGATTGAGATTGACAAAAAAATCATTAAAATAGTATGAGAAAACTAATATGGCAATCGTCATACTTTAACTTGATTTTAAATCAAGTCCTTGGAGTTTTTTTTCCTTTTTTATGGGCTCCTCCAAATTATCTCCGTTAAAAACCGTCACTCCCTTGCACCCAAAAACGTTCAAGACGTTGTAAACGGCGTTCATGACTGGTGACCTGTCTAATGGGGGGATGATTGGAGTTGGAATAACGAGCTGTGGAGTCGCTCAATCTTCGAAAGGCTTGGGAAGGGATTTAGGGTTTGGATAATTTGGCTTGATGGCGGGAGAATTATGATATCTCACCTCAAGACCCGAGTTCGAAATGGCGAAGATGAACATGGAAAAGATTTAGGGTTCCTTGGCCGCGGACGGAGAAGGAGAAGGTCACTAACAAACATGTATGAAAGGAGGCATGATTCTTCATCATGTGTGAGAGGGATGGAAGATCATGATGCGTGAGGTGTCGCCAAAAGAAGTGTTGATATGTCTGTTATGAGAATCTGGGTATTATGAGAAAAACCATATGCAATTGAACGCAAAAATCATACTTTTTTGAACTTGTTGCTTAAAAAACATTAAGAAACAGATGAATAAGAAGCTCCGTCGTTGTGTTTCCTTCTCTAACATTTATGTTGCCTCCAGACCTTTCCTCTTCCTGCTTCTCTTCTACTAGCCGTTGCTTCTTGTTTGCAAAATTCATTCAAATTGTTTGCAGAGCAAGATAAGAAGAGTGAATTCCTTCAAATATAATAAATAAATCAAGAAGCAGAACCCATCAGGATGTCTGTCTCGACTTGAAAGATTATGATAAAATAATCATTAATAAATTTTGTTTATTCAAAATGTCAATCATCAATGGGTTTTACTTGAGAAATTTAATGGCTCTCAAGGTGGGGAAGTGAGAGAGAGGGTTTAGAAACAAGGGAACAATTCAGTGCGAAGAAACTGAAGAGGTGAGTCTCCGAGGTGGCAACATATAACACGTGTTTGTTGGATATATTCTACAAGCCACATATTTGCAATTGACGCCGTTTGCAATGTGCTGAAACTTTTTGGGTGCAAAGGGAGCAACGGCTTTAACGGAGATAATTGGAGGAGCCAATAAAAAAGAAAAAAACTCCAAGGACTTGATTCAAAATCAAGTTGAAGTATAAGGAGTGCCATATTAGTTTTCTCAAATAGTATTTAGCATGAGTGATTGCTTATTATATGGGATTAGGTAAACTCAAAGAAACAGGATTGGGGAATACCACTTTCCCTCACAATATTCTCCAATCCCATATATATGGGTTGGTTAATTCTATATAACAAGCAATCTCTTATACTAAATATTTTTTTAATAGATTTTCTCAATTACAATTTCAATTCTAATCTTCATTTTTAATGATTCTTACCAAACGTCACATATAAGTACAGAATTCTTAGAAACTTAAGAACGCTAAGAGGCCAATTGATAAATGATACTCATGTAGAGATCTTACCTTGAAGTGGTCCCATCTTCCGGGATAGACATGAGCCCTTTTATTCCTCCACAATAGCTATGTCCAATCACCACTATATTCTCCACCTACGTTAACATTTTTTGAAATAAAAATTATTACATTCATGATATATCCATAATGTATTCGCTAAGAAACTGACGATGAGAAATAATACCAACAATGGATTAAAAAAATAATAGTGGATTCACCCAAGGGTTTTTCTTTTCTTTTTACAATATTTAGAATTCATTTCACATTTATATCTGATTCTTAACAAGTAAGACATTTTTTAATAACGTAACTAAATTTAAAAACCTATTAAAAATATTACATCTAGCCGTAAACAAGCTCATAGCCACATAATATTCAAGGAAACATATGCTTTATCCATATCCAAAAATGCAGTCACCGCTCATCTTCTCACTTTTGCATTTTTCTTGGAGATTCTGAAGGGAAGGTGGAGATGGCTTTGGTAGGTATTGAATCATGAATTCCCTCAACCTAACTTAAGTTCACCGAATATAATATGTGAACTGGTGTGGTAGTTGGCTACTTTTTTTTTTTTTGGTTTTTTTCTCTCAATTTCTTAAGATAAATCATTCACATGCACTCTATTTCATGAAATACGCGTGGATCCCAACAAATTATGGAGGCTGCACTAAACGTTGTTAATCTCACCAAACTCGTTCTTCCTTTATTTAACATGGCCAACCCCACCATATGAGGAGAGGAGAAGAAGAATATATATCAGAATTAATGAAATGAATGGAATTTTTACCTTTAAATGCAACACTGCATATTCAATGGCTGCCCCAGTTCCTGAATATTTCGTCTGCAGAATAACAAACGTGCGTTTCTAAAATGCCAGAGGAAACTGCTATAATGCGGAAGACACTCCTAGATTATTAAAATTTAAACATTAAATAAGGCTAATTATTTTGATATACATCTTAATTAAAAATAGCGTAACTCATTTTCTGGATTATTATTTTTAATTAATTTGCTAAAGTATTAATTAAACATGCCTGTATAATTGCCGTTTGGTGTTCGTGAAGTGAAGTTTTACACATCCAAACATCTTTTATATGGGAGAAACCAAACCTTGTCATAAGGTGGGATCATGCTGGCGATGTTTCGCACCACAAAAGCCTCACCCGGTTGGAAATTCAGTACATGCGATGGGCAAACTCTGGAGTCTGAGCATGCAAATACCAAAAACTACACCCAAAAAAAATTTATTAGTTTGAAGAAATTTATATTAATCAGTAATAAATAATAACTAGCTACATGCTCCAACCAAAAAGAATATTTAAAAGCTATAATTTATGCATCCAACGGCTGCCTTTTTCTTTTTGAAAAAAATAATTTTGACAAGGTCAAATCTTAGTGGACTCCATAATTGGTTCATAAATTATAAAATTCCATTAAAAAAATGCGACGATGCTCCTCTTTGAGGCCACCACATCCACAAGTCCGGGACTAGGTTACTTAAACATGAAGCCAATCATACAGACAATAATAATATTAATTAATGAATTAATAAGACCTCCGTCACATGTCATGGGTACTCATGGTAATTTTTTTTTTTAAAATATCGTGATCTCCAACATCTGGACAGTGATTATCTCCATGAATAACATATTTAAAACCCAATACTAACCGACAAAAGTCCTTTTTTGGTTTAATTTTTTGGCCTGGGATTAGCCAAAAATATTAATTAATTAAAAATAGTAATAACATTAATTATGTGAATAATTTATAAAATTGTAAATATTTCTTCGATAATAAATTAATTACTTATATATAAAGTTTAATTGTATAGAAGAGCAAAATTAATAAAAAAATTAAATACTTTAAATATTACTCCAAAAAAAATAATTTAAACTGTATCTTAGAAGTCACGGGAGAAAAAGACTTATAATATAGAGGGAGGAATAATTAGAAAACAAAATAAATTACTGGTGATTGACTGTAAAGTCGCTGACCTTCGGGCTCTGGCTTTGGCAAGGTTTCAAAAAAAACAAATGGATTCTTCCTGAGAGAAGACATGGCAGTCACTGTAATTTGCAATTTAAAATTTACATGCGACCAACTTTGAAAAGTAAAATAGAAGGTGAAAATAAATTACTACATCCAGTAAATGAGAAAATTAATTTTCCAGAGCACGTGAAAGGTGGATCAAAATGCAAAGTCTCTATTTTCGGGATCAAAAAGATCCAAAAAGTCATGATCATGCCCATAATTTCGTGGTTAGGCGCTTAAAAGTTCTTCTCATGCTGTTGCTAATTAGCCTTAGTTTCTATCGTCTGATTGGTGCCGCTATAACGTGTCGCTTTGTATTGGGTCCCGCTCAGGGTAAAAATGAATATG
Source organism: Neltuma alba (assembly GCF_004799145.2). Classification (NCBI taxonomy): domain Eukaryota; kingdom Viridiplantae; phylum Streptophyta; class Magnoliopsida; order Fabales; family Fabaceae; genus Neltuma; species Neltuma alba. Next base: position 35,220 of record NW_021633542.1, read on the forward strand.
TGATAGCAACGTCCACTGATAAATAAGTGAGCAGACGTATAATCCTATTCTCATTCTACTGTAAAAGCTCTGAACAAGGACAATCACGGTATTTCACATGGGAAGAGCAAAGCATATTCCAGCCCGGACTGCAGGAAGGTTCTAGTCCGGTTTCGAGATTCTAATTCAGAAATTCTAAAATCAAATAATAAGCCGACGTACTCGAACTTCTCTTTCTTAAAGTGAGTGAACCCGGCCCGGATCCTCTCGTCCGGGTTAATCGGCTTCGAACCGGCGGCGCTCAACTCGGCCGTCAGCTGCTTGATCTTTGCGGCGGCGACGCCCCCGAGGTCAGCTTTCTCACTGCAGGAGAAAAGTTCAAACCGTTAGACGAAACAGGAAAACGCGTCAGACGAGTGCGGGCCCCATCGGCACGGCAACTGCTAGTTTTCGAGCCAGGGGGCCCACCTGCCGAACAGGCGACCACCGAGCACCACGACCAGAAAGCGATCTCCTTATAGTACTGATTTGTTTGTTATGGTGGTGGAGGAGGTCGTGATTCATTCAACCGGTCGTGTTTACAGAAATGATCCGAAGAACAAGAGCTAATTTGAGTTGAAAACACAAGAGGGAGCAGTAGAATAACGTAGGTAGGAGAATTGAAGGACGAAACACGATGATCAAATAATTGCAGTATACTTTACCTGACGAGCTTCTTTAGCTCTGCAATGGCTTCCTCGTATGACTGCCCTGCCATGTCTTCCTTCTGTTTACTCCAAAACAATGAAAAGACCAAGCAGAAGTCAATTAATACAACAGAAATTCTCCAGAGAATTTAAAGCTGATTGGTTCACATAAATCAGCAAATGAAACTAGCTAGTTATAAAATTAATTCAATCAACTTGATCGCAAAATTAACTTCATATCTGCAGAGACGATAACGATCGTGAAGACATGAACAGCAAAACTGAATAGCAACGAGGTGGATATATGAGAAGAAATCGAATGATTCGGAATATTCAAATGAAAAAAGAGGAAGTCATGGTAAGAATGATCTGAATGGAATCATGGAGAGCAGGAAGAGGATCTGGTACGAACCTTGTTTCTGCAGAAAGCGGCGAGAAGGAGAGAGCGATGAGCGTGTGCGGAATGATAGAAGCGGGTGAAGTTTTAGGAGACAGAAAAGGAAATAGGTCGTCACGCAATGTGTGCCACGGAAAGCGGGTGCTCATTTATATATAAGACGCACAACGCTGCACTACTCCAGACAGATACAATTCACTTTCTTTGTTCAGCCTCACGGATAAATATAATTAAGTTTTCTTGTCATGATCATGTGTCATTTTTGTTTCATATATATGATCAAATATTAATATTTAAAAAATAAGACTTATGATTATGTATGGTTAAAAAATTTGAGATGTAAGTATTATTAAATAATATACTTCTTCTCACGTTGATATGTATGATAAAATTACGGTAAATCTGTTTATAATAACTATATGTTTGGAGAATTAATTATCCAATCATTCCTAAGGCCTAGAAAAAAAGCCTCTACCAAAGAAAGGGAAAAAATGAGGTAATTCAATACTTACATCAAGTTTGTTTTATTTATAAGTTTTTTAATCGATCATGTATCTTTATTTTTAAAAATATTATCATTTAATTATAAACCAGTATGAAAAAATAGAAGACATGATTATATATATAATTAGAGAATTTGACATAATGAATATAAAAAATTTAATCTAAATATTTTTAAAGTATATATTCGTATAATACTATTTCAGGTCTTATTACAAGACTTCATCTATAGATACAAATGAAACCTTATAAATAGGGCCGGAGGTAGTACTAAATTTAGGTTCATTCATTGGATGACTAATTCGCCTGGCTGGGAAAAAAAATTGGACAACTAATTCTCCAAACAAGTATTTATCAACAATTTTTTCTAAATTATCTTTTTTCGCCAGACTAAATTATCTAATTCATGTATGCTAATTCAATTAAATAATTATGTTTTTTAAACTAATTTTCATTTTCTCAGTTATATCCTTATTTAATATTCACTTTATTAACTCGTGCGAAATATTAAAAATTATTTACAACAAATTAATTCATGTACAGGTAATAAATAAGTAATAAAAATTATTAAACACTCATCAACAGATCATTAACTTTCGTCTTATAAATAAAAACGGACGGACTGCAATTTTTAATTCTCTAATTTAAAGGGGTTATAGCCTTATAGGGGAGAACACTGATAATAATTGAAAATATATATAGAGGAAAAAGAAAGGGGATAGGGCTGGCATGCATTGAAAACGCGGTCGGGCGGTGGGGCTCTCCTCCATTATTGAAATTAAGAAGCATGGAATTGCGGGTTGACTTGTGGAATTTCCTCTCCTTTTATTTTTATTTGTTATTTTCAGTGACGAATGAACAGGCGTGGGAAAAATTAATGTATGGAGAAAGTTGACTTGATTGCGATGAAAAATATGCGTGGGAAAAATTGATTGGAATGAAATTATGATGGACAAATAAACAATTTCAATAATTAGACAAGGTTTTATTGATAAAATTATATGAAAATGCTGATTGGCTTCAAACGACATCGTTTTGATTCTGAAGAGAAGAAAAATGTTGCGTACCGAGGCGGTGTTGCTGATACAGCACAGCGTCATGCATTTTTTAATGGCTCCAGCCATATATGCTTTTCTTCTCAACAAATCCTTTCACTGCCGCTGCTAATCAATTGATGTATATGTCATATATATATATGTGTGTGTGTGTGTATATAATGCTCATAATTATTTATCATGCAATAATTCGAATAAGTCAACAAGTTTACAATACTTGCTCATTTTATATAATTTGGATGACAAACTTTTGTGTTTCAGTGAATAAAAAAGTTCTTATGACTTTTAGGGTTATTGGTTCAAATCTTACTATTAATGTAAGATATTATTTACTGACGGTTTGTAAGTAATTTTTATAAATGCTTATTGAGTCTAGAAACACATGCCTTGATGATGCTAAGTCCCAGAAATTCAATGCATGTAATAAGAAAAAACTTCTTGGACCTCTTAGCTTGAATGAATAACTCAAAAAAAAAAAAAACTCAGGAGCAATATGAAAGAGTTTATTAAATATTTAAGATAAATTCAAGTTAATTACTAAAAATTGATCACATCTCTTTTAAAATTGAAAGTTATAAATAAGATAGGATGGAATATAAAACTTTTATTTGTTCAGAAAAACCTTTTGAAGCGATACAATTGAAGGTACTTGTTCGATCCTAAATATAAGACCATTTTATAGTATAACTACAAAATGAGTTTTATATTTAAAATCGATAGAGAAAAATATAAGATGGACAATGTTTGAAAATTATCTATATAGGGAGAACGAAGACGCGGTGTCAACAATTCAGCACCAATGACGACACTGTTTAAAGAAGAAAGCAAATACTCGTAGCAGTTCACATTGCTGTCTTCGATAAACTAACGAAAGAAAACAATTATTAAGGAAGTCGAAAAGAGCAAAGAAAAGTACCGAAACAAAGAGCAGCTTCTTTAATTTGACCACTGCTCAATTCAGCCTCTTCGTTTTCTGCCCTTTGGCCTACGTCAATGGGAAGGGAAGAAGAAAGAACTAAATATGAGAGAGAACATTACAGAGAATAATAAAGGAAAAAAAGTTGAATGGGGCTTGAAGAAAATGAAGTGTTAGGTGGTAGAGGGATGTGTGCAATAGATGTGAGCTACTTCCTTATCTACATTGTGAAGCCAGTGATGGGAAGAGGCAACATTTGGCTTATTATTATGTGCTTCAGATGAGATAAGATGAGGGCAAAATTGTCTTATCACAATGTCCTGCAAAAACTATGTCATTCTGTGAATATTATTTTATGTTGAGTTTGAATGTGGTGTGCTTTTGTTTACGTGTTACTATCAATCCTACTGTATCAATAATTTTCAACGATATATGCCTAATTTTCTTCACCCGTCTTTTTGTGATATTGAATTATTGTTCATTCTAGGATATTACCAGGGAAATTTGGCTTATGTGTTTGAGCTGTTTATTTGTTAATGAGACTAATGATACAACTCCTATTTCATTTTTCTTCGGTTGTGTTCAACTTAGTAAATTTTTTTCAAATAAACGTTATTTATACATAGTTGAAAACATGTTCCACACAGCTAAATAAGAGTTGTACTCGCTCAAATTCAACTGTATTTAGCTAATAAATTTTTCAAACGGATACTTCTAACTAATTCTTTATCATTATTATTCCATTTGATTTAATAAAAGATACCTAAGTGATTTTGTAGATTAAAGTAATCAGATAAATTATTTAATTAAAACAAATACAACCCAGTATCTCTATGTAACAACATATTATATATCATTTTACAAGTTATGTAAATTAATTTTAAAAAATAATATATAAAGTAAAGTGAATTGAGATGTTATAATAAGAATGGAATTAAACCTTCCAAGTTTTATTTCAATCTTATTATAAGCACCTATTTATGATTTTATATAAATTAAGAAATTTAGTGGAAATAAAAACTGCCCTGCTCAATAAATAAAAGCGGTGCCTGCCACTGCTCTGGCACAAGCCCACAACTAAAGTCTCCGTTCTTAAAACATTAAAACAGGCCTTGCTTGACACCACGGCCCCTGCCATGATCTGGGATGTGGTCCCTTGCCATGCCAGGGCCCTTATCTTATCATTATATGGTACTCGTATTTAAAATTTAAATCCCCTAGTACAAATTAAAAAAAAAATTAAATCCCCTTATCATATTAGTTATAGTTAGTTTCTTTTTTTTTTATAAAATTGATTATATGAAAAAATAAAAGGAATTTCTTAGTTGGCCGTGTATGTTTGTAAAATACTAAAATATATCGATATATAAATTGTGTTCATTTCATGTTGGAGTTTTCAATAAATTTTCTACCATGTATAGGCAGAGAGATTATAATTGGTGTGAAAAAATATAGAAACAAGGAAGAAAACAAGCTGTACTGTTTGTAACAAAGCTAACGCCACGACACAGCTTGTTAATTAATAGCTAGGTTTATTTCGATGATAAATATAATTTTTAATTCAGTTTATCTTCCTAATTTATATTTTTTTAAGAAATATTCTTATTGGTTGCACATATTAAATATTTTTATTAAGAAAAAATTTAAATGCAAATGATTAAATATGATATTTTAGGCCAACTAATATACATATTTCATAGATAACTTGTTTCACTTACTTTTTTTTTTTAATCTTTGCAGATTAATCATATAACACCTATATTCACAGTTGAACGGAGTGTATATGTGGCATCTACAATTGATGGGATGCGTCTTTCACCAACCATCAAAATAAGAATTGCAGGGAAAATAAGTAAACATGATTCCATCGAATGCTCGGTTTCGAGTTGCCGTCCAAACAAGGCAATGATTGCTTCTTCACCAAATTTTGGGTGTGTTTAGTTTTCAACTCAGGGAAAGTTAGTTTGTCAAAAGCCTATTTGACAAAAATCAATTTGGTAAAAGTTCATTATGAAATTTACGCTTGGATGCTTTTTTAAAGGCTAGCTTAGTAATCTCATAAAAAAAAGCTAGCTTAATAATACTTAGCCAAACTTGGTTCCGCAATCCTAGCTTGATTCATTTTAGGCAAATAAATATACCTCCACTATATAATACTACTTTCGATCCTTGATATAGACCCTGTTTGACTTTTATTTTTGTCCTTAATATAAGACCCTAATTCACTTTGTCTCTATATTTATACATTTTTTTCAAAGTAGCCCTTCTAACAATGATAATTCTAGTCAATATACTTGATTGTCAAGGATATTTTAGGAAAGACAACATCTATTTAGGACAAATAACTAACTCAACTTACTTTCTTAATCTCCTCAAATTAGTCAACTGGCTCTTATAATTAGGACTGGAGGTAGTATAATAGTTAATTTAACATTAATTTAGTTGCAAATATAAAATTTCACTTTGTTTGTTTCTTATATTTATTCATCTTTTCTAAAATAAATTGTAACAGTTACGTGCATTAAATATTTGATTAAATGATAATTCTAATTAATATATATGATTAGTAAGGATATTCTATAAAAAAATAACATTTATTACAAATAACTAACTTAACAAACTTTTTAAATATATTAAAATTGGTTAACTGACTCTTGTATTAAGAATTAGATAAAATATTTTTTTGTGAAGCATCGGGCTTTTCCATAGCATTTACTTCAATAATTCTCTGTTTTTTCCCCCAAACCATACATGTTCATACAAATCGAATGCAAAACATTCAAGTTTCCTCCTCTTCTGCACCTGTCACCTAACTAAATCCATAATGATCACACAGAACAATTGGCAGGAAATTTTTTTCCATAATCAATGACATAATCTACACAAAAAGGTCGAAGTCCCAATACAAAAATGGCCTCCCCTACCATTATCATCTTAGTATATTTACATAATAATCAATAAATAATTTTAATGAATAAAATCAACATTTTAATTTCGGGACCAACAAACTCAGAAAGGATGAACGTTCCTGCTCATTCCGTTCACATTCGCAAAGATCCCAAACATGTCTTGTTTGTATGGTAAATACGACTTCTTTTTTTCACTTTCCTTCTTCGCTCTGTTCATCACATAATGCTTCTCATGTGCTGACGACGTCGTCTTACTATTCCCTCCCTTGACTTTCTTCACTGCGACGTTTTTTGCTTCGCCGGAGTTCGTCTTCGTTGTCACCGCTTTCTCGGGCTGAACGCCCGTGCTTCTATTGTCCGAAGGGTTTAAAAAGACGAAAGCGTCCTTGCCGTCGCTATTGCTCCGGAGCTTCGTTTCTCGGAACCTCCATAGCTTGGAGAAACCTGTGGAATTGCTCTTACCGCATTTCGCGCTCGAGGCCTCCACCGCAATTTTCTCGGACCATTCACAGTACGGCCCCTCCGGCGTGCCATCAGGTTCGTCAGATTCAGACGCCGAGGACAAAGAAGAAAGTTGACCGCTTTGTTCCACGAAGACCTTCTTCAACGGCGGCCGGGGAGCGGAGGAGCCGTCGTACCCGTCGCCGAAGAGAAGACTTCTATCAAATATAGGATACATAGGTCGGATCTGGCCGTTGTCAAACACATCGTCGGCCGAAATCGGCGATCCATCCGGGATCGCGCAATCAAAGCTGAATTCCTCCTCTTCCTCCTCTTGTTCCTGGTCTTTCTCTTGAACCACATCACCAATCTTCATCTTGGTCCTCATATTTTCAGCCAAATCCTCAGAAATTTCATCGTGAACCGTGAAAGGACGGGAATCACTGAAAGTGCTAGAAGAAGGTAAAACCGAAACCGCTTGCATCATTCTTTTCTGTTGTCAAATCCCTTGAACAGTGAGAAGTCGTGGATTTGAAGTAGAGATATTGAATTTGGAGCTTCTTAGGTTAGAGACAGCAGGTGTGATGGAGATGGTAAAGGTGAGGAGAAAAGCCGTGCGGGTGGGTTTTTATATGCAGCCTATGTGAATGCGAGTGTTGGCGGGTGATCCACTAGCCCAAGCCAACCGTATTTGGATGGAAGTTGCAAAAATTGATTTTCTTGAATTAAAATTTTTTAAATTATTATTGTGGCTTTTCTTGGTTTGTTCACACGCTCCACGTGTGTTAACCTTTCACGCGGACCTTTCTTTGGGAAATTGCGTGTTGGCTTCTTGGTTGGTTGGTTGGTTCCAGAACGTTGAGCTTAGGGACGGAGCTCATCGTCCGCTACGATTCCCTTCTTGCAGGAACTTCCATGGATTTAGACCCGCTTAATTTTATTTGAAAATTATAATATTTTTAAATATAATAGAAAATTAATCACTTATTTTTATGTTATCAGAAAATTCATTTATTAGTTTTAGGAAATTACAGTTAAAATAAAAAATAAAAAAGATAGACTTACTATTTATGACTATTTAAATAAGTTTTATATTCATATTTTAATATGGAATTCAACGAGAAAAAAGGAATATATTATGGAAATTAAGTTCCTTTTTATATTTAATGAAAAATATAATAATATTTTCCTATATATATTTTTTCACTCTGACTTTCATTTCATAAAGAATAGATTTGATTATAAACAGGAATATAGGATTACAAATATTAAAAATTTACTGTCATTTTAATCTCTCTTCACAATTTACATGCTTACCTTGTAAATTAAAACTAAAGACTTTAATTGTCATTCCAAACAACAACTACTTCTGGTCTTTAATATAAGATCTCGTTTGATTTTTATTTTGATTTGAAATATAAGATTCTAATATACTTTTTCTCTCATATTTATATATTTTTTCTCAAGATAGTCCTTCTAATGGTTGTTGTTTTAGCCAGCATATTTGATTAGTAAGAATATTTTAGGAAAGAAAATAATTATTTATTACAAATAACTAACTTAACTTATTTTCTTAATCTTCTCAAATTAGTCAACTAGATTTTATAATTAGGACCGGAGGAGGTAGTATTAAAATGATGTTGTTGAAGTTTAAAATGATAGTAAATTTTTAAACTTCATGTAAAGTTTTTATATTCTATGATAACTGCAAAAACATTATGCCTACCCACAAAAAAATATTATTATATTTTTGTGATTTTTTTTTTTTTTTGAGAGATGTTGAAATTTCCCGTAACTCCAACTCTGAACATATACTCTAATTGGAGGCCTTATTGGAAATACAGGGGGTGAGCTAAGCGATGAGCTAATGCAGGGAGGCTGACGTCATCGGCAGTCTTGGGTGTTAAGGCACTTCTGTTTCCTTCCGCGGCAAGCTTTGGAACCCTCCACAATTATGAACGGGGAATGGATGCATTACGCCCACACGATTCCATCCGTTGAAATTTGATTATTTAAAACAAAAAACATATGAAGAAACAAGTTATTCATATAAAAACAAGGTTCATGAAAAACATGTTATTCATACGAATTATACGGTCGATAATTTATTTTTTCTTTTATTATATTAAAATTTAAACACTGAAATTACTAATTTTTTCCAACGAAACTGAAATCACTAATTACGTCTTATCTCATTCTAGTATTCATCGTCTCTATTTCAGACAATTTTTTTTTTAATCCTTTTTTCAAACAGAGTTAAAAAATATTTTAATAATAGTAATCGAGAAGTAACCAGGATAATTTCATCGCATCTGTTGGAATTTCCAGGTAAATTACATCCTTTATATTTTATAAAATAGTATGACTATATATATTATTTATATTCACAGATAGAAGGAATTATTGATATTAATGTTTTCCCCTCCCCTGATCTCCAGCGGATTATATCCCCTCGGATTGTAAGACTTGAATTGACTCATTTATTCATTCCTCTAATAAAGTCAGGATTAGGGATCCTTTGACTTTATCAAAAACCAGAGATCATGCATCGAAAAGCGGGGCTTTGGTAATTTGATTAAGCTTCGATAATACTAGTGCTACTTCCGAGCCCTAATTATAAGAGCTAGTTGATTAATTTGAGGAGATTAAGAAAGTAAGTTGAGTTAGTTATTTGTCCTAAATAAATGTTGTCTTTCCTAAAATATTTTTACTAATCAAATGTATTGACTAGAACTATTATTATTAGAAGGGCTACTTTGGAAAAAAATGTATAAATATGAGAGACAAAATGGATTGGGGTCTTATATTTAGGATCAAAATAAAAATCAAATAAGGTCTTATATTAAGGATCGGAGGTAGTACTATCTAGTTTAAATAAAATATGTAATGTTTAAAAATTAAAAGTTTATAGTATTAAAGATTGAGAGTATTTGTTTTTAGTATTTGTTAGAAAAAGTTCTGAAATTTATAATCATCGTCACAATTGACATTACTGCTTGGCAACCAAGCACCGCGCTGACTTGACCATCGAATAATCATATAGAGGTATTCACATTGCGCCACCCTCGTTGACCCTCAAATTTATGAAACACGAAGAAGCTTCTACGGCTGAATATTACAACCTTTACTCCTTACTCAGCTTTTATTTATAAATTATTTTTAATATATTTCACATAAATAAAAAAATTTTAAAATTTTATTAACTCTCGTTTAAAATTCAACAAGTTTTAAATTTTATCCCTATTCAATATATATTATACTTCATGTAAACAAAGTCGACACAATAATAAATAAAAAGTAAAATTATACATTCATACAAAAATTTCTCTTAGTACCCTATAAATAGGATTAAAAAAGATCTTCTCTCTGTGTCTTATAAAGAGGACCAAGTGAGCTACTCATTTGGTCCTATTTATAAGTTATTTCTAATATATTTCATACAGATTAAGAAAGATCTTAAATTTTATTAGCTCTCATTTAAAATTCAACAGCTTTTCAATTTTATCTCTATTTAATATATATTATACCTCATGTAAACAAAGCCAATACAATAATAAATAAAGCGTGAAACTGTACATCCATATAAGAAAATTTTCTTAGTGTCTTATAAATAGGACCAAAAAATACTCTATAAATAGGACCAGAGGAGTAAGAATTATTTTGATTATAAATATAAGACCCCAATTCATTTTGTTTCTCATATTTGTTTATGTTTTCCAAAACAGTCATTGCACTAGCTAGTTCCATATGTCAAATGCTTCATCAAATGATAGTTCTAACTAATACATATAATTAGTAAGGATATTCCGAAGAAAATAACACATATTTATTCTAAATAACTAACATAACAAACTTTTTTAATGTACTCAAATTAGTCAACTAACATTTATATTAAAAACTGAAAGTAATAAAATAAGTTTGCAGATTAAAACAAAGAGGGCTTTAATGTTAATACTCCTGATCTGACAGCGATTAGTCTCAAACTGAAAATAACTTTATTTATTAAAAAAAGTACAATATTAAATTATTACAATTATCAGGCCCCGAATTACTTGCTAAAGTATTCTCTCTGTTTTTTTTTTTGGTCGGAATTAGTTTCTAGGTTCTAGCTCATATCTCGACCTCATTCACAGCACAAAAACATTACTTTTTCCCTTAATGTAAGTCATTTAATCAAATTTATCATATAAATTTATAATTCTATTTCTAATTTATTATTTTTAGATTATTATTGCCTTAAAAATCTATATACTAAATCGGAGTAAAATTAAAAACTTATTAAATTTTAAGATGTAGTCAGTAAAATTTAAAATTTTTTCTTGATTCCAATAAAATATTTTACGAATTGCACCAAAGGAATATGCAAAACAACAATCAAGTAGAATGTAGTTTTTGCAGAACCATGTTTTGATTTGTGAAGCTATGTACCAGCTAGTTTGATCATAAGAAGCTATAACTTAATTACCGAAAGATTAAGAAACAAAAGAGTAATAAAATTATCAACAAACTAAATACTATATCCAGTTATAATTATAAGAACTAATTGACTAATTCGAGGATATTAATAAAATAAGCTAAGTTATTATGGATAATAAATATGTGTTGTCTTTCCTAAAATATCCTTACAATTAGGTTTATTAATTAGAACTACTATTATTAGAGGGACTACTTTAGAAAAAAATCCACAAATATAAGAAAAAGATTGGAGTTTTATAATTAGAATCAAAATAAAAATCAAATGAGATCTTATATTAAGAACTATAGCATAATCGAATGAATGCCTCAGAGGGTAAGAAAATATAGTTAATTGAAAAACACAAAAAATATAGATGCAGCGTAGGGTATATATGCTTAGGGTAGAGGTTACCATTCCTAATTCTCTTTTTTTAAGCATATAATGTTTTTTTAATCTGAATAATTCTCCTAATTTTAAAATCACGTGTAAATAAATTTTTTTATATCTTATTAGTGAAATAAAAGATAAAATAATAATAAAAAGTATTTATACAAAATACAAATATATTGACGAGATTTTAAAGTTGAGACCAAATTGCAGGGTTAAGTTTTTTTGCCCCTTCAATACAACGGGAAGAAGTTGGGTTAAGCTGTCTGTGGCTGTTTCAAGGTAAAATCGGGTCAAGTTAGAAGATCCGGGACCGCTAATAGTGACGTGGCCCGTTCTGAAGTTTGACCCAGTTCTCGTTGCGCGGTAACCCGAAATTCAAGGACGAGCAACACAGAATCTCTGTCGAAATTCGAAACTACCTTCTTCTTCCCAAAAAATCGCACGGAGCTTTTTCAGGATTTCTGGATTTTTTCCCCTATACGCTAATAATTTTTCCTTGAACTTTCTTTGTCAAAAAATTTCGTTCAATTTCAAGCACAATCGCACACACTCTCTTTCTTGTCAACGCATTGCATCGTTGTGGCAATTCCAGCTTCATGTCCCTCCCGACGGAAGTTTATTCTCGTTGTTCCGATTGTTTGTGCTTTGATGTGCAGAACGAAAGTTTGGCTTACAGAAATAGTTTTCATATCAATGCCTCTCTTCATTTCTGTTTGATGTTTCCGCACATTTCATCTGTTTGCCGTTCATTCTGAGAAAACCAACGGGCGTTCCATTTTCTTCTTATTCTAAGAGCCGCCCTGAGAATAGAATTTCTGATAGAAATAGAAATGACTTCTAGCGATGAAAAGGACAAGGATTTACCGTCTCCAGAAGGATCGCTTGCTCCAATGATAAACATTAATTTCGAGAAACGCTCGCAGGAAGATAAAAAGACGCTACCGGCAGCGCCCCCTCCAAAGTCGAAAAAGGATTCGGATGAGCATGACGCTTCGCCACCGAAGTCTACTGATTCTAACTCCTCTTCGAAGACACCGCCATTGCCGTCTCAGATTAATCTGACTCTGCCAAGCTCACCATCACCTAAAGAATCACCTTCCAAGAAATCACCACCACCGCCTCCGCCACCGATACCGTCACCATCGCCTCCACGGGCAACGCCACCGGCTCGTTCATCGGCAAAGCAATCGCCTCATTCACCACCACCTCCACCCTTACACTTGCAACTTCCCACCTCTTCGCCACCGCCACCGCCGCCTTCATTGTTGAGTAACAGGGGAAATCTCTCTCCCGGTCCCCCTGAACAGTCAGCGTCATCAGCAGATTCACACGACAGGTCTTCTGTGAATGTTAGTGTCATTTTTCCCTCGCTTGCTCAAAGCGTCCCACCGCCACATACGCAGGTTGGAGGGGGTATTGAATCTGGTTCTAATCATCCTTCACCTCCCCACTCACAAGGGCTTAACGCTGGCTCAAATACAAGACCAAATGTTTCTTCTGACGACTCAGTGCCGTCAACGTCAGGAGGTGAAGGTGGCAGTGGCGGCGACGGTAATGCCGCAAAATATGTGGGTATTGCATTCGCTGGAGTCTGTATCGTTGTCTTCGTTGGTTTATGTTTTTGGTCGCGAAAATAAGAAAAGGAAACGAGGGGCCGTCCATGATGCATCGCATATACCGCCAAATACGAAAGCAGGTATATAGTAAGCAGCCATTTTTTGCATACTTAAGTTTGTGCATCAGACTTCATTTCTGATGATTTTGGTTTTGATCATCAGGTGATATGCGTTACTACGGACTGCAGCCCCTGCAAGATGACCCCTACAAAAATGGGAGCCAAACGGGAAGTGTGCAATCTTTGGGAACTTCAGAGACAGTGCAGCCCATGAGTGCCCAGACTGCTTTTAGCTATGAAGGTATTATGGAGATAACAAATGGGTTTTCTAGTCAAAACATTATTGGAGAGGGGGGATTTGGTTGCGTTTACAAGGGTTGGCTGGCAGATGGAAGAGTTGTAGCAGTCAAGAAGCTGAAGGCGGGCAGTGGGCAAGGCGATCGGGAATTTCGTGCAGAAGTGGAGATTATCAGTCGTGTTCATCATCGACATTTAGTATCGTTAGTCGGTTATTGCATATCCGAGCAGCAAAAGATTCTTATGTACGAGTTTGTTCCCAATGGAACGCTCGATCATCACTTGCACGGTAATGTGAGTTTTTCACAATTCATAATAAACTGGGTTTATATGCCCTCTAATTTATGAATCCATGATTGTAATTGGTGGACTGTTTGTATGTGCGAACAGGAAAAGGAATGCCAGTGTTAGATTGGGCCAAGAGGGTGAAGATAGCAATTGGTGCCGCAAGAGGTCTGGCATATCTGCATGAGGATTGTAAGTGCTGGTTTTGTTTTATTGTTTTCATATATTCCCACAGTAAAATAATCATCCTTTGCAAACCATTATGCTATTGTCACATTGCCAGAGCAGTTGCCCTTGATTTTCTGTCGTCTAGGCCAAAGACTATAGTTCTTTATGTGGCTGTTCACTCATTTCATCTCTTAACTGTGCTATTATTTGATGAACTGCTAGATGTCAATATGAATGGACAAAAGTGCTCATAGGGCCATAGGCTAGGGCACCTTACATTTTGCCCTCAATTCTTAACATTATTCAGAGGTTCAAATGATGCTTTCGAAAGTTGTGTTACCTTTGGGCCACCTTACTTTATCTATCTGTGTTCTTAAGTTCCGAGATTTCTCTCATGCATGTTGGTCTAGTTTTTAACAAACATGAAGTAAAAGATATCGACTGTGCTGTGTATATGTATTTTTCGTCAAGCACAAAATTGGTCTTCTAAGCACTTTCTTGTATCACTGCAAATTTTTAAATTTGTCTTTCAAAAGCCAACTATAGCGTTTTATCTATTTCTAGGCCACCCAAAGATTATCCACAGAGATATAAAGTCAGCAAATATACTTTTGGATGATGCTTATGTGGCAAAGGTACTATATACTTCAAATTTTCTTCTTCAATATGAGTTTCCTTTTGGAAACTGTTATATATTCGTTAGTCAAAAGTTGATGTCTCTTAATTTATTTTCATTCAATATAGTTTGATGATGTTTTAACTCAGGTTTCGGACTTTGGACTTGCGAGGCTAACAGATGATGCCGATACTCATGTATCAACTCGTGTCATGGGAACCTTCGGGTAGGGTTTATTTCTCTGAACATTGAGCCATGGATTATAATGTATCATGGTTTTCTCTGGGAGTTGCAACTTACTTTGAATGGGAAATACCTTCTGGGATTTCAAAGAAAGAAAGAAAGAACAACTGCGTAAACTAGGAGAGATTGGTGGTTTGTAGAATTTTGCAAGCCGATTGTGCTTTTAATACTTACCTCTCATGATATCACTTTGGCTAATGACTGAAACATTACCCCTGCAAAATTTTATTTCATTACTGTCAATTGGAATGTAAAGTAGTATTGACCCTCACAAATCGGCCAAGCTTTTAAGGTTTGATATTACAGCAAAACTTATGTGAGATACATAGTACGGAAGTGCAATAATGAATGTATTTGCTAGAAAACCGACTTTAATACACCCTATTCTAGCTTTGCATATTGTATAATTCCTGCTTCACCTTGAAGGTACATGGCTCCAGAGTATGCAACAAGTGGAAAGTTAACAGATAGGTCGGATGTCTTCTCCTTTGGAGTTGTCTCCTAGAGCTTTTGACTGGAAGGAAACCAGTTGATCAAACTCAACCACTGGGAGAAGAGAGTTTGGTTGAGTGGGTATGAATGAACCTTTTTCTTTATTTTGCATGGAAATTTTGTTGGAAATATGATATTTTTGTTCTTTTGTTTTCACCATATCCTTTGTCTTATGATGTTGATGAAACAATGCTCTGGAAACCATTATCCTTCCAACCATTCGCGTGCTAACTTTTAGGGCATAATATGCCATTTTTTAAAAGCACGTCATGTTTGTATCTAACTTCCCTTTTTTATATATGTAATACATTTTTTACAACTGCAGCTAACCAAGGTTCTTCTTCTGGTAGTTTGTGTGTATTGTATGTGAAACGGTTGCACATTTTCTGGGTCTGTTAATGGTCACCCTTTAGATTTTTTAACTCATTAGAGCATTAGTTCATAAAAAGAAAGTTATTCTCTTGATACAGCTTGAAAAAGCATTAGAACATCTGAGCAAATTTTACCCTCCTAAGGGAGACTTTATAGGCCAATTGAAATTCTGATGGACTGCTACTCAATTGAGTATAATTTACAGTGATCATGCTAAAGACACGTCTCTGTCAAATAATATTGTAGATTTCCTTTTTAAAAGCATTGGAACGAGTCCAATAAATCATAGGAGATACCCATCATCCAAACTAGAAGTTAAGACTTCCAAGTCATGTAATCCCACTAAGTAGAATTTAAGCAATCTCTTAATTATTGTGAATCTTACGTTAAATCAATCTTTGAAAGTTTCCCTTTTCCCTTATGTAAGATCATGATCAGATGTGCTTCACATCATCGACTGGTGATTATTGTTAGGGTCTTGTGATTCAAGTAACAGACTTCTGAGATCGATACTCATTTACAGGCCAGACCTCATCTCATTCATGCAGTTGATACTGGTGACTTCAACAAACTAATAGACACAAGGCTTGAAAATCATTATGTGGAGAGCGAAGTACTTAGAATGATTGACGCAGCTGCAGCATGTGTTCGCCATTCTGCTCCAAAACGGCCCCGGATGCTTCAGGTATTAGAAAAACTAGAAACATCCATCACGGTTCTCCAAACTATATTTCTCATGTCACTACTATGACTGTTACCTTTTGACACAATTCTGCCCGTTATCTATATTTACAATCTGACCATCTTTAAGAGAAAGAACCACCAACTAATACACCTCTTGGTTCTGATCAGGTCGTAAGAGCCTTAGATAGTGGCAGTGAACCAGTTGACCTATCCAACGGAGTGAAATATGGTCAGAGCACTGCTTATGATTCTGGACAGTATGATGAAGAAATTATGAGATTTAGGATGATGAATGGTGTAAGCTTTAGCAGTTCTGAATTTGATTTGTATGATGAAGAATATAGTTCAAGAGAACTATCCGGCTTCCGACGTGCATTTGCTCGGGCTGGTTCGGGTGGCGAGTCCAGCTCTCAAGCTTTCAGCAAAGGTGGGAGCAGTGGGCAAACGAAGGAATGAATGATAACAACTAACTTTGCCAATTTCCTTTATAGGATTTGCGGCATCAAGGATTTGCATCATCTTACAGAGCACAATATAAAATGTTCAAATGGATTAGATTGCCCTTACCTGGTTGGATCCTCTGTGAATGTAGAATGTGCAATGCAGAGGGGTACTAAAGAGAAGATAGTAAATGTGTATACGTACAAAATGTGGATCCTATACGAAGTCACATTCTCCATGCCACTCCCCCTCCCCTGGGGAATGGATGAATACATAAACGAAAAGGATCCAAAATTTGCACTAACAATTGACTTGGCGTACAAATTTAATGTTGAACTTTTTCCCCCTTTATTTTTATTCTATTTCCCCTCTTGTTTTTAGCACTGGGGATGTGGAAACCTTGTAAAAAGAAACCTTTCTTCATCTTAATGTGTTAGTTAATGTACACAGGATGATTGTAGTTATATTTTATTTAACGCATTAAGTTATCTTCATTGAAGGACTAGCATCAAGCAAGCTTTTTCAAGTTTTTTAAATGATGACTATGTATGAATAATTTTCATAACATAAAATTTGGCCCAAAAAAACTTGAAAATACAAAAAAAAATTCATTATTAAATCACTCCCATTCAAATTCCTTTTGAGATAGTGGATTTCATTTTCTGATCTTACCATCTTAGGATTTGCTTGGTTTTTAGAAAGGTCACTCATGGAAAGAGGAGGATGGAATGGAATAAAATGTTGACCTAGAGGGTGTTTAGATAAGTTTTGACAAAGCCTATCAGGTATTTAGAAGTCTAAAATCACCTTTATAAATAAGCAATGTTAATATCTTTTGGCATTAAAAGCCTGTTTGGGATCACGTTTAGGCCTCCAAATATGCACTTAATTGGTAAAAGTTGCTTTTTTTTAAAAATGATGTTGATATTTGTAATCTGACTTTTGAGTTCACATGAGTTTTTGGATTGAAACTCCATTATCTTACTTTTAACAATAGGCATTAATTATTTGTCACTTGCCTATTTGACCCTCCTTCTGTAGCCTATCTTCTCCTCTATTGTGGCGAGAAGAAAAAACAAGAACAGATCCAAGCACAGCGTCTTCCATTATCTCTATTTTTAATAATTTTATTTTTTAAATTTAAGAAAAACTCATTTTTAGTAATAACAGGAGAAAGCATTAATTATTTTTCAATTTCTCCGTAACAATGACTGATTTTTTTTTTTAATAGTTTTATTTTCAATATACAATTGTCACATTATAACATATAATATTAAATATATATTACTTAATAAAATTTATGTCTTTTTTAATAATTATATTTAATGTTGTTTTTCTATTAATTATTCAAACAAGTTTTAGTTTACCAAGCTGATTTTTTTTTACAAAAATCAATCCAAGTATAAGTCATATTATACTAACTTCTACCCTAACTTGAGTTTGTAAAAGTCAGATTAAAAAAAAAATTATTTTTTTTACTGGTAATCCAAACAAACTGTCTATGTTTAGTGAAAAACATAGTTGGGTGTATTTAATAGCAATTTTCAATTCTCACAACCTCCGATAACAAAACCCTCAATACAGTAGTTAATTCTTCCAAACTTCAGTGTCACTTCCTTCTGCTTGTGTCCGCGCACCTGCTTCTCATTTTCACTCCTGCTTCATTTTTGCTCTCTGCATCTCGTTTTCTTTGCAACAGTCTACTTCTTGCATTTTTTTTAAGCAGCTATTTTAAAAAGTAATAGAAAGAAAAACAACGAATGGAGAGGATTCCTCACTTCTTTCTCTCATTCAAAACCATACATGAGACGGCTCCTAAGTGATAAAAGAAAGAAGATATTCTATTTTGACTTTTGATGTTTCTTATTATTGTCTCCTTAACTGAATTCATTTAGGGGGAAAACAGGGATATTATTATATATATTCGTTGAGGATTAAACTCTAAACCTTTGGCAACATATTACCCTTTAGGTTAACCATATGGTCCTTTTCTTTTTTG
>NW_021633543.1:0-38438 GCF_004799145.2 Neltuma alba
GACATATTAATTTAAATGTAATATTTTAGTAAATACTTGTTTAACCTTATAACTTTTCATAAAATGTTACTATTTAGATGGCATTTTTTAATTAAAAAAAAAACAAAAAAAAAAGTAATACCACTTTTCAACAAAATCACTTGCAGCACTCCTTGAAAACTCAATATTGCATTTCATTATTGTAAATAAAACTGACAAATATATGAGTGAGTGATGATATAATTGGTGTTTTTGTTGATACATAGAAAGCATGATGACACAACGGCTAAAATCTGAGAGGCAATCATGTTCATATACTTCTTCCATCTATATTGGGTTGTTGGGGCATATTTGTTAATTTCTCGTCACAACTCACCATGCTAACCTCTCCCTTTTTTCAAGCCACTGTTTTCCCTTATCTTTCATATTAAAACTACAAACTAAAAGAAAATCGCCTCTCATGGCTAATGGATTTTGTGAAAAAAATCAGTTAAGAAAAACTAATTAAATGCTGCTCTTCCAGGTTTTAGGGTATATGAGTGAGATCAACCATGATTTCAAAAATAATTTTACATTATGCGAAATAAGTATGTGAGAAGAGTTTATTTTGATTTATGTAAAAAATGCTTTTTGAAAGTACTTTCTGATTCAACCAAGTATCCTCGTTTAATATAAGAGTTAATTAATTAACTTGAGTGGATTACAAAAACTAATTCACCAGCAAACATTGTTTCTAGTGAAAAGATTTAAGTGCTTGAGCACGGAGTTTTGAATTTGAGTTTGTAGAAATGCAGAAAATGTCTCCGTAAGAGTTACCACCCTTATTAGGTCTAACAATGTCCAAACCTAACTCAAGTAGATAGCTAGATAAAAAAATTACTTAATTATAAGTTTATAAAAAACATTATATGAACTTTTAAAATACTCCGATGTAATATTATATGTATAAAATAATTTTATAAACCGAATAAATTAATTTTAAAAATAATAAATATAAGAGATAAAATAAATTAAAATTTTATTTTTAGTACTCAAATAAATTTTTAGATTGATCCTGCATTACGGGATAAGAGAGTATTAATCTTGTCAACAAGCACTGCTATTGCTTCAAGTGTCCTATTCGGAAGGAATTGATTATTGGGCAGTATATATCTAAAAGCAAAAGGAAAACCACAATTGTAACCCTAAAAATTAAATTGCAATGGGGATTGATGGATTCAAAAGTTTGAATATATTTGAATTTTTTTGAAAAAAATTAAAGTTATGTCAAAACAAATTTAACGCCCAAAAGTCAAATACAATAGTGACATGATTTGTAACTGCTTAATGTTTTCAATTACTATATGCAGCTTTCATCAGCTCAGCACGTTAAATCATGTCTCTGAAAAAGCAAAAGTCGTATGCATTCGTAATAACAATTTCATAATATTTTCTATTTTTCTTTCATGTTTAAAAATATATTGAAATGATACATACACGCACAAATTTAGAAAAACCTAATATAAAAGGTGGAGCTAAGGAACATGAAATTAGTTAATCATAATATCATATTATATATAATTTAAATTAGACATAGAAATCTAAAAATATAAAAAATATATATTAAGTCAAAAAATTTAAAAAATTCAAAATTCAAATTCAATTATTAATTGAACCGAAGGAAAATTCCATTACCTAAAGACGGATGTAATGTGACGAAGGAGAAAGGAAGGTGCAAATGGCGCGTGTATCGTTGGCGGTTGAAAATTGGCGCGCAAATGCCAGCGTGGCCTGAGCCCGGAAAAAACTTCACTACGCATCCGGTGAGGTCACTTTTTACTTTTTTCTTTCTTAAAAAAAAGATTAGGTAATTTTAATTTTAATCTTAGTTTTACACAATAAGATACTATTAGATATTGCAGCTGTATGGGCAAATGTCTCATGGACCGGAGTATCAAGTAATTAAGCAAACCATACTATCCGTGACTTTTAAATATAACATAATTGGATCAAACGTGTTAATTTTTTTTTAAAAAAGGTCAAGCTGATTACTCTTATAATAATTTGACTGCTTTTATAATGATTTTGATAAGTTAAAATGTTTCAAAATCATCTATTTATCATTTTGGAATTCATGAGGTATTTTTCAGTTATTCTCCTCAAAATTTATTAAGTTTCAATAACTTTTATTTTGGGCAAAAAGAAATCTCGAGCTCTCATGAGTTGTTCTTAATAACACAACTTCATATGAATGAGATTTCAAAATTTTATCAGATCATTATATGCCCTTTTGACGCTGATGATAATTTTATAACTAGTGTGTGTATATATATTTAATATTTTAAGAGCTTATATTTCTATTCAAATTAGCTTGGCACAGTTTGAATGATTTAAACTTTTTACTTTCATTTTTCATTATTTGGAAAAAGGTGAAAAAGAGAGAGGCAAAAACATAATAAAAAGTAAATATATTTTTCAACCGACATTAGAAAAACTGAAAAATCATATTCAAATTGTTCTAATCAAGTGATAGCTGATACATTTCAAAAAATTATGCCTAACTTCTTGAACATATGTATAAGATACTTTCCGACTTTCTTCTACTACAAATATAACTTTTTACATAACAGTAACAAAGACAATCAAATTACTGGTTTTTGAAAAACAATATTCTTCAGGATTTAAAAAAATTAATCTCTGTTGGCAAAATCATTGGATTTTGTAGTAATTTTCTTAAAAATATCAAGTATACATTTTTTTGGGTAGAAAATGCAAACTTTTAAGTTTTAATTATAAGATCGTTTGATTTGTAGCACCATATAAAATAAAATAAAATAAGCAATAAGTCCATCAATAAAAACATGAGACGTTCAAAAAATTAAATTAAATTATAGTATTAGTAACAGTATATAATTGATATTATATTTTTTAAATATGCATTCGAAAAAAATTTGTTCAGTCCAATAAAATTCACCCAAGTTGCCAGGAATAAAGACAACCGATGGTGGCTGCCAAAGCTTGTGAAAAGTGCCATCATATATACTTAGCGGCAACTCAAAAGTCCATTTCTTTCTTGTTTCTGCTCAAGAAAATGAGATCACAGTTTTATTTTATTCTCTCAATTTTTAATATATTTCTTGCTTCAATTTTCTTCCTAAATAATAACTAGAATTTTTTTTTTAAAATTAATTTATGTATGTTAAAATGCACGGATTATAATTTACTTCCATCATTTACAATAAAAAAGAGAGAACAATTTTGATTTTGCCGCTTCAGAAACAATTCTTCCCACATGGCATCACATGGAACTGCTCTATGAAGCTGGTTCAAGATTGATATATTATTGAAATAATTCAAATAAATTAACCCATTCACTTAATTTGCTAAATTGGTTAATTTAAAATAAAAGTATTTTTGCCAGATATCTTATTATTCGACATTATTATTATTTTTTCTTTCGGCATCAAAGCCATTCATGAATGCAATTCATTCCCTTGCATTCATGATTCAACACCCAAGAGACTAAGGGAGGTGCATTTTTGACATCGTCTTATTTATCAGTCGCTTAAAATCATCTATTTTAAAAAAATTAACTTTAATGAGTAAATAATAATTAATAAATTAAGACAATTAGTTAAATAATTAAATTTTGGAAAAACAATAATTAATTAAATGCTTTCCTCCTCAGCAAAAATTCAGTGACGTCAGGCTTTAATATTTCGCCTTCAGATGTAACTTTTTTTTTTTCCCGGGAAAATTTATTCCCGAAGCTCTCCTAACTCTCGTTCATGCATTTGAAAATTTGAATCTAAAAAGAAAAAGCAAAAATAAATAAAAAAACCATCCACGCACCGCATATTTATATCCAAACAAACAGATGGAGCGCCTTCACACCAAATCAGTATCTTCATCTGGCACAGTCTCTCTCCACTCTCACTCCCGTTGCAGAAGCATTCCGGCGACTTCTCCGGTCAAGTCCTGGCAACCGTTCTACCTAAGCCATGGGTAGAGAATGAGGAGCCGTCGGCGATCATCATGTCGGTTTCTTGTGCTGACTACTTCCCCGATTCCGACCTTCTCTGCGACGAGGACACGTCCGGAATCTTGTCCAGAGAGTCGACGGAGTGCTCCTCCGACCTCGATTCCTCTCCGTCGTCCACGGAGGAGTCGATTGCTGGATTCATCGAACACGAGCGCAGCTTCGTTCCGGGATGCGACTACTTTTCCAGGTTTCAATCTCAATCGCTTGACGCCTCCGCGAGAGAGGAATCTGTTGCATGGATTCTCAAGGTAATTAGTCCACTAATGACCAGCCGATAGGAGTAAAAATCACCTTTACCAACAACTTTAATGATCGGACGCTGTGATGCGCTGATATTACCTTAATGCCAGTCCAACATTTTTAACATCGAACTGGATCACGCTAAACGCGTTCATAAGTCATTGGTGGTAACCGTCTATTAGAAACGTTCTAGATCTAGCTAAGCCTTTCATCATATCCTCCGTTTTCCTCACTACCGAACACTCCGAACTCCGGCGGACTTGCGGTGGCGATAGCCATCGTTCGCTGAGCCGTTACTGTATTCCATGCATATTCTCCTTCTGATCGACTAAACGTGTTGGTGATCGTATTTCGCAGGTACAAGCTTACTTTGGATTTCAGCCACTGACGGCGTATCTTTCCGTCAACTACATGGATCGGTTTTTGGATGCTCGGCGGTTGCCGGTGAGATTTCCTTTTTCAGAGTGACAATAATATTCAGATATCAGGAAGTAAAACGAAATGTAAAATGTCCAAGGGGAAATTCTTTGGCAATTATAATATGCGTGGCAAAAATTCTATGCGGTAATTATGTTTGACTTTTCAAACGTGAAAAGGTCATGAAATATTTTTCAACATAAATTACTTAATTTGATGACGATGAATGGATGCCGAGGGCTATTGTCCAAAAACAAATACTGGGGGGCCATAGAATGTATTGTTGCATCCAGTACGTACGAAATTACAAATTTTTTTTGGCTGAAGTACGAAATTACAAAATTATGTCTATGGCTGTATTTATTACGAGACTGAAAGTTTTAATAAATAGCATTTCCCTTTTATTGGTTTTCGTGGACCGCTTGGATCTCTCTCGCGAGTCGCGAATTAAAAGGGTCACTATTCCATTAACTTTAACGTGAATAGAAAACTTTGACATTATTTACTTTTTCTAATCATTTTGCTTTTTATACATGTACGTGCCCACATAAAGTTATATAGTAATATATATAAATATATATTTACACACTTTGACGTGAATATGACGGATGATGGCCTACAGCTTCTAGCAATCTCACCCTAGCACGTGCATTGCACTGGTGTTATTTATCTAAAAAATATTGAATATTGAATAGTGTTGTAAAAAGTGATTACGATAATAATTACATTTTCATTTGCGTTGTTTTTTGGCCTGTTATTCCAACCACCCATTATTGTGTTTACAGCAAGCAAATGGGTGGCCACTGCAACTTCTGTCCGTTGCTTGTTTGTCTTTAGCTGCAAAGATGGAGGAACCCTTGGTTCCGCCCCTTGTGGATCTTCAGGTATGTTACCCTATCTTCCCCCCGATCCCATCATTTTCAATCAAATTTAATAAAGCACACTCTAACTGTAAGCACATTCTTTTGGAAAGGAAATTAATTAATAAAATTCTATATGATTCGGCTTGTCATTAGTTACGTACATGACTATATGTCTTTTAATAACGTGCATATACAGGTAGAAGGTGCCAAATACATCTTTGAGCCGAAGACGATTCGTCGGATGGAACTGCTTGTTCTAGGTGCTCTGGATTGGAGACTAAGATCAGTCACGCCGCCGTTCAACTTCCTCAGTTTCTTTGCGTACAAGCTCGATTCAACTGGAACTTTCACTGGCTTCCTTATCTCACGAGCTACAGAAATCATCTTATCAAATATCCAAGGTTTACTTCTACAAATTCTTAGTCATGCATAAAGAGTTTGAACTATTTAAGAAGCAAAAAGTAACGAAGTAATATTATATATTTATGAATTTTGAAGATTAAATTAAACATGCTTTCTTCTTGTTCACAGAGGCTAGTTTTCTTGCGTACTGGCCATCATGCATTGCTGCCGCTTCCATACTCTGTGCCGCGAATGAAATTCCTAATTGGTCTCTAGTCAGGCCTGAGCATGCTGAGTCATGGTGTGAGGGGCTTAGAAAAGTAAGCATGTAATATGATCATTTATAATAGTGGTTTGAGTTTGAAACAAACAGATCAGTCAGGCCAAAGTGCATATGAATCTTGATATTGTTGCAGGAGAAGATCATAGGTTGCTACCAATTCATGCGAGACTTTGTGATCACCAATAGCCAGACGAAGCCCCCTAAAGTGTTCCCACAGCTTCGAGTAACGACGAGGTTCACACAAAGTCAAGTATGTCATCATACTCATCGCCTTCCTCTTCCTCCTCGTCCTCATCGCCTTACAAAGGAGGAAATTAAATAACTGCCTGTGGGTAGATGATGATGACAAAGGACACTCCGAGTGAAATGAGAAAAAAAGACAGAGAAGAAAGCCGCAATAAATGAAGGAGAAGAAAAAGAAGGTGGTCCAATCCCAAGTTGCCTAGAAACCTCAGCATTTCTAAGAGGATATTTGATATCAAGGCGCAGATGATATAGTATATATATAATTTGAGATTTTGGTGAGTTTATTTTTTATTTATTTTTTGTTTTTAGCCTGGGGAGCGCATGGCCGTTCATTAAATGGCTTCGCAGATTCCCAAGGAAGCGGGATATGTATCAATTTATAATATTTCTGCTTGGAAAGTGAGGGGGAGATAGGAAAGGGATGGGAAAGGTGCATTTAATGGTTTGGGTCAAGCAACTGTGGAAGAAGTGGGGAATTGGAATTCAAAGGTGACATGATTACTGGTGAAAGGGAAGGGGGAGATGGTGGGACGCTGATTTAGAGCTTGTGAAAAGAGAAAAGGCAGATGGCAGAAATCAAGTGGGTAGGCAGATTTAATTAGGCGATGAAGCTTTGAAGTCTGGGCCATTCAATATTCATATCAACCATCAAGGGGACTCCAAGTCAAGCTTCTCATCTTACCCAGCAATCCCGCGTTCCTTCGTTGGAATAACCCCCCGAGAAAACAGAAAAAAAAAAAAGAGGCAATAATCTGAAGTTTGCTTCATTTTGTGGACTTTCTTATGGTTCGGGTGCAGACTCTTCGCAGTTCCTATGTGTGACACATACGTATCTGTGTCTGGGTTTTTTTTTTTTTTTTTTCTTTTTTATTTTTTGGCGGGAACTTTCGTTTTTCTTCCCTTGTGGCCTCGAGCTTTGGCCTAGAGTTTTATATGTATACAGGACTCCAACATCTGGTGTCCACACGTGGGATGGAATCACGTGTCTATAGGGTTTTCAATTTTAATCTCTCTTCTGCATTGTTTTCATTTGTTTGTTTTCAAAGAGGGGTGAGCCCCCTGTTTTTTCTTTTGCAACTTTGCTTAAAGAAATGCAGAAAAGGTCTCGGGGACCTTTCATTTCATGCGTGCTGTGTATTATTATATATATACTGATGAATTCATAATTTAATAATATAAAGATGTTTCTGCCGTTATCATCATCATATCTCATCTCTCTCTCTCTCATATGGCATGTGATTGTGAATTGCATATATTGGAAGTTAGTTAATTGCCATTTTGTTCTTATTAGTGACTGAAAAAGTAGCCAAAAGACCTCCCTGCTGTGGAATTTAGTGAGGCACAGCCTAGAAGCGAAGGGACCTCTCATGGTCCCGCTTGCAATAAAGACGGTTCATTTCGGTGACTACGACCCCCGCAACATTAGCCTAAGAATCTCCTCTCGTGACCATCTCCAGGCTGTTCTATATATGTAACCCGATTTCTACTGCTGCTACTATTCCTGCCGTGAAATCTCAGGAACAAAAAAAAAAAAAAAAGAGTATCTGCCCCTAGCCTTACCCACACATGTTCCTATTTCAGTGTTCATCATTCATTACTCAGCACCTAAACTCAATTCCATCAATTTATATAAACATCAGGAATGAGATTCCTCTTCAGCCAAATTCATTATTATTGTTGGTGAACTGGAAGATGGGTGACAACGGCCTCGGGAGATAGCTTTTAATCCCAGATGCAATAAGTCTTTTTATCTACAAGATTTGGTAGATTTATAATGGAGTTATGGACCAGGGCGATCTTAACTTTCCTTCCCTTTAATTTTATGTCTCGTTTGATGTGAAGTATTAAAAAAGAAATATATGAATTAAGATTGTAATTAAAAAAATCTATTAAGAAAGAGTTTAACATGAACAATTACTTGTTATATAGAATTAGACAGACTTATGCACGTGGAATTGAAAAATATCATAATATTCTCCAATTCTATTTTTATAAGTTTGTCTAATATTATAAAACAAGTAATTATTCATACTAAATATTTTTTTTAATAATTCTTTTTAATTGTAATTTTAATATCTATTCTTTATTTTTAAGGCTCCGTATTAAACGGATTTGGTGAGCATCTGCAACATATGTACGGTGAACTTATGCCGCGCCAATAACATGTCCATCAGTATGGGCATCATAATCATCACGGTGTCTTATGCTCCCCATACAAATTTAATTACCATCCGAGCTCTAATTTAACCAAAATAAAACTTAATTGCGGTCAATCACCGCCTTAGCTTTTTTCGATTGGCTTATTCGCAAGGAAAAAAAGGAAAAAGTAACGATACGTGATGTTCGGAAATTATTATGCAATCACATACTTTAGTTTCCTTTGCAACAAATATATATATGTGTATATATAATGATATATGGCCTCTCATCGAGTGATCAGCATCCTATTCTCCAGCATATGCATGCCTTTGTGTCTAAATCAGGAGGATCGATGAAACAAGCAAATACAAGTCACTGCAGAAATGGACCAGAGTGAAGAAAAATATTGCAACGTAGCGACAAGTTTCTTTGGCTCTCATTTAAATTTCCTCTTCATCCCTTTGCTTTTGTACGTTTGCCCTGAATCATTCATCATTAACCCACTCGTACCGCTTGGCCTTTCTGCTTGATTTATTATGCTGCTACTTTGCTGTATATCTCATCCCCATCACTACTTTTTACCATCTTTTTTCTCTCAATCAATTATCCTTTTTACCATTTATAGTGCTCTCATCGTCTCTCCTTTCGCCCTTCACACGTACCATTTGTTCCCTCCTTTGTCTAAAGAGCTCCCTGTACGCTTCCCCTCAGAATCCTCCATCTACAGTCTCTCTGATTCTTCTCCTTCCTTCATTTGCCTCTCAATTAAAATTTTACCGAGTGCTGCTGGTAACTTGAGTTAACGTGAGTGGTAGACATTTTAATAACTTTAAACAAGTAATTGAGAATTCCAATATTCTAACTGTCATGTATTTATGTAGTGCATTAGATGGGTGGGATTTATCTTACCTAATTTGTAGAAAATTGTCAATGTTCTAGACTATGCAAAGCGCGTGTTTTGGGAAAATCACTGTAAGGCCTCAAGATGAGAATGTAATCACAAAAAATCTCACAAACAAGTGACTAGTATGGATTTGTTATGATTTCCGACACGAAAACTTGTCATTGTAAGTGGAAGATAATATGAATGTAAAAAATATACTCCTTTCAATTCTTAACATAAAAATTTGATAACTAATTTATAAATATTAAAATAATTAATTTAGTTATTTATAAAAAATGTGTTTTTTCCTTCTAGAATATCCTTTTAACATGTACATTATAACTAGCTCTTGATTGGAAAATAATATTACAAGAATATTTTCAAAAAAATTATAAATTTAAAAGACAAATTAAATTGAGATTTTATATTTAAAATTCAATTCAATTTTATATTTAACTTTTATATTTAGAGTCAGAGATAATATAATACTTGTTTCCTTCAAAATTTCGTCGCATGCAAGGCATGAGACAGAGTTCTACTTAAAAAATGAGAAGAGAAGTTGGACCCGATCCAGACTCTTAGGGCCTGTTTGGATGCTTCAAAACCATGGTTTCAGAAGCACTTTTCTGCAAAACGAGGTAACCTCCTCCACATATTTGCTTCGTAATCCGTAAAAGCACTTCTGAAACCATGGTTTGGTTTCTATCCAAACACTCCCTTAGACATTAATCAAAATATATACATATGTTGCATTTGAAAAGAAAAATAATAAAAATGAGTTATGAGCACCTCAGCATCACCCATGGTAACAAATTTTTATAATGGTCTTATAAGTTAAAGAGAAAAAATATTTTTTAATCTTATTTACAAGATAATGAGAGAAACTTTTTATACGTATATATAATTTTATTCTTTATTTATTATTGTGTTAACTTTATTTACATGACGTATAATGTATATTAAATAGAAATAAAATTAAAAAATTATTAAATTTTAAATAAGAGTTCATAAAATTTAAAGTTTTTTTTAACTGTGAAATATGTTAAAAATCATTTATTGGAACAAATCTGTTGAAAACTATGAATGCGCAAATAATATGAAACATTTAATTTCGTCAAAAACGTATTCTCATTCTTTAGTGTCATTGTCCGAGTCACTTCAAAGTCACTCTAACAAGACATAAATAAATAAATTAGTCAATTTATTCAATTTATTAGCACAAGCCAAAGAAATAATAAAGGGGGGAGGAGCCTGCGGCCGACTTTATTCGCCAGTGATATATGGCATTTTTTCATTCGGCCACGTTAGCGAGAGCGCTGAAAATTAATTTTGGATCAAAAGTTAATAAAGAATTTTATAAACACCTGATATTTATAAAAGATAGATCGGGCTAAAGTACTTGCATATAAATATAAATCTTACATAAGAATACCAAAAAGCATATATCTTACCAACTCTTTTGACATAGCTAAGAGTTTGTAATATACTATTTATTTGATTTAATCTATTTATCTTGTTGTGAAGGTATAGTCTGCTTAAAAAAAGTTTTTAAAATGCTAATTAGATAAGGCCATCTTGCCCACTGAAATGGTTATGCGTAGTAATTAAACAAATTTAGAGTCTGCTATAAGGTGATTATCCACTCAGAAATAACAAGTCTTTTAATTAAGAGCCACCTTTTGAGATTCATAAATCTTGGACACTAATCAAAAGCTTTATTCTAACATTAATAGGGACACACAGTAAGACAAGCCCTTTAAAAACAATTGACTATCTCAAAGAAAAACAACTCTGGTCTTTTCTTAACCCATAATCTAAAATTAGCTTGCTTTTGTAAAGTGTTTGCTTGATTTCTTAATAACCCGAGTTGCTGTGTAGATTACAAAACTTGACATAATGTTGCTGTAAGAAGAAAACTGATATGTTAACTTTGGATTCTAGTTTTCTTTTGAACCTTTATCCCGTGGCAAGAGAGGCTTTTATAGATGCTCAGTAATTAATACTAATTTCTTGTCTTTATGAGAAAAGTTCTTTTTGGATCCTGCAGCATTTATCTGATGACGACACGCCAAATAAATTATTCAAAAACTTCCATTTTATTCAAAGATTAAATGGGACAAACAATAGGACAAGTCCTGTCAAAAATTTGATTATCTCGCAAAAAACAACCCAGTCTCTTCCAAATTCTTGATCTAAGATTAAAGGTTTGTTTGAGGTAGTGTCCAGAAACACTTACAAACGTATTTCACGTAAGTTGAGATAAAATTTTTTTTATATACTTACCTTGTATTTTGTCAATTACAATTGAAAAACTATTTATAAATTATTCTAAATTGGTCCTAAATTTGAAGCGCTTTTAGATGATATTTGTTCTGGTTTTAGTCCAAGTTGGCAAGTTAAGTCAGTGGGACAAACTAACAAAATCCTTGACATAATATAAGAAGAAAAAAGCCCATGCTTCTTAATTCTTGTAAAAATGAAGAAAACAATGCTAAGGAAGACTTGTGTGCTATAATAATTAGGATTAGTTTTCTTATGTTAGAAGAAATTAATTTGGAGTCTAGTAATAATTTTTTCAAAAACACTGCCATACATGATGAAGGCAAAATATATTTTGCAAGGTACGTGGAACTTAGGTGTTGATGATGACTTTATATAGCTTATAATTAACCTATTATTATGACAAGTATGAAAAAGCATTAAGCAAAGTAATTATAGTCACCAAATCTGCAAGTTAAACTGTGAATAACATGTTTTGAGGAATGAGAGGATGACATGTGTCCCTGAATAGAAAAATGGGGCCAATTTTGCACTGAGGCTGATGCTTTGTTTTTTGTCTTCAATAAGTAAAAATAAGCCACCTAGGGCCCTTCACATCTCTTGCTTTCTTATCTTACATCAAAAGAAGCAACTAGCCTCCCCCACTGAGTTCCTTTATTACTCAGAAAAAAAATTTCTTCATAAAGCGAGGTATTAAGGAATCCTAAGTATAAAACCTAAAGCCAAAATTTCTTTTTGCCCCCCTCTCAGTGAATTATATAGCTCTTTACTCTTATCTTTCTCTCTTTTTTGTTTAGGGGAAATCCAGCCTTTTGGTGGCCACGACAAGCATTGAGGAGCCTGAAAATTCACCATTTAGATTTAGATTTAGCTTTTTCCTTGTGAAAATTTTGCCATATGCTTTTGTGGGGTTCCTGCAAAATATAGGCCCCTTGATGGGATAAAGGTTCAAAAGTTAGAATGATGCTTCAATTCTCAGATGTGGGTTTATCAGATTTTATGCTGAATACAAGACACACTACTTCTCTCTCAAGTCCTTGATCCACTCATTGTCCCCATTCTACATCAATCTATATTTTAATAGAAAGAAAAGTAAGAAAGAAGATTAGGTGCCTCAATGATAATAACAATAACAACAATCACAATAATAATCAAATCATGATCACAAGTCTGAAACACATGATCATTTTGAGATATCTTATTCTGCAGTTAAATTCAGGTCCTTTTATGGTCATTTTGAAGAAGTATTTGTAAGTAACAAACAAAGGGAGCTAATGCTGTGTATTTTCCAGACAATGAAGGAAATCTGATTTTGAATTGAAAATTTTAGTTCCCCCCCCCCCCCTTAGGGTTTTTCCAGCTGACATGCATTTTGGGTCATTGGATGCCATAAAAAGAAGCAGAAAGAAGGGAGGAGCGTAGACATGTTATAGTGTGTGTTTCTTTTTATCAATGCTTTGAGATAGTGCTTGCAATGGACCTCCTTAGTGACAGAGTGGAGACAAAAGAGTCTTCTGCTTAATCATCAAGCCTCTATATAGCCAATCTATCTACCTCTTCCCTCACCATTTTCATCCTTCAGCTTTCACTCTCTCTCTCTCTCTCTCTCTCTCTCTCTCTTTGTGTGTGAGTGCGTAGTTTGGTTGAGTTGTGTTACATAGATGTATTTGCTTATGTTTTAAGCTGGAACTGAATCACTGATAAACATGCCTGCTCTGGTCCTCTTCAAACAAAAAGGAACCCAATAAAATGTTTATATGAAGGAAGTGTGACATGTCTGTAATATATTTATTAGCTACAAGACTAAAACTATTTTCACGACAGAACATAGAAAGGGGAGAAGTAATTAATGAGTGAGGTTTGAACTTTGTTGCAGTGAAACAGAGCCCTGAGGAAAAAAGAAAAAAGAAAAGGTATCACTAAAAGGTTTTCATTAGTGGCGCTTGCGTGTGTGAAGGCCCAACAATTAAAAAGATGAGCCAAAAGCTTGTACTACAATTGAATTATGAAGGAACAAAAGAAAATTTACAAAGCCGAATTGGGCAAGTACAAAGAAATGGGTTACAAAAGACTCATAATAATAGTGAACGAGGTTTGCCTTCCCTTGCTTATCTCTTTCTTTTAATCTTTCTCATGATGTGTAAAGATAACTTGTAAATTCTCTTCACTTTCTTCTCTCTCTGTCACATGCTCTTTAATTTTCTGTACATTGCTCCAATAAGTGATTGGAATATGAATAACATCAAATCAGTGCTTATTTTCCTCCCCTTTTCTGAGCTATTTTACAGGCACATGACAAGATGTAAATTTAAGAATAAATTAGGAACAAATAAACAAAAAGAAGAAGTTCGTCATAGTGCATTCCACATCATTTTCCCTCTAAAGAACCCATATCCATCCCCACCAAAGAAACACAGAGCAATTGATTGTGAAGGAGCTTGAAGATGAAGACTCTAAATTTTTTTATGGGTTAAAGGGGATCATGAATGATGATGAAAGCTTGAGGACTTGTTAGGTTTCATCCTGTTCATATTTTACTATTCGGACTGCTAACTAAGATTCATAAATTAGTATAAAAATAATGAAGCTAAGGCTGGCTACTCAATGGCATTCACAAAATATCTTTATTCACTTGCAATGTGGCCACCAATCCCTACTTTGCTTCTCAAATGGGAAAAAAGAATCATTTCATTAGAAAAAGATTGATGTATGAAGAACATATCTAAAGCACTACTTAGCCAAATTGTTTTTTAAAAAGGCACACTGTTTAAATAACTTTATAATACACACGCACACCAGATTTGCAACTTTACAAACTTGTACTGTTACATAAAAGGTGGTTCTTTCTATCTTTAACGTGCTTTATGTATGTGTGTGTGTGTGTCCATTTTTTGGTTACACATATAATGAAATTTGGCCCATCATTTCATAATATATGTAAAAAAAAAAAAAGAAGGGAGAATCACATTCTATTCTGTTAAGGTGAACAGTAACATAAAACATTCCCTTTTCTGGGTTCCTTTGTGTGATAATGAGATTTTGTTCTAATCTTTCAAATGATGCCAAAGTTTCCCCTTTTCTTTTAAAATTCCTAGGAGCAGAGTGCTTCTTCATGTCCCTGTTTTTTTTTCTTTGTTAGAGAGGAGATGCAGAGGAAGAAGATTTCGTTCACACCAATGCTAGAAATACAGAACATGAGTGTATATGAACTGAAGCATTTTTTTTTTTTTGTTTATTTTGTTTGAGTTAGTAATGAGAAAATTGAGGCCCACTTTCGATAATTCCCTTCTTTTCTTTTTTTTTAGATTCAGCCCATTAAGGGTTGAAAATATTTTTCTTGAAAAGCATTGAAGATGGGCCGTAAAAATCTAGATTAATATTTAATATTGCTTTTCGGCCCCGTAGTTTCGTTTTCTTGCTATTCCATTTCAACATTTTCTCAAATGGATTTGCACTTCTTTTTTGTTTGGAAAATTTCAAGGAAGCCATTTAAGGGCCCAAGTTGGGATGAAGATGCATGCAGTTGGCAATATCTGGCCTTCAGCAAGATCTTCTAGTTCATTCTGTTAGTTATGAGTCAAAAGGCTGAGGCCTAGAATAAAAAATGGACATCAATTTGAGTTCTGTTTTTTCTTTTTTTGGGTCAATCATCAATTTGAGTCCAATCACATGAGAATCGGCTTCCAGGAGACCTCAACCTATTTAATGGTGTTATAACTTCTAATACATCTTGTCATCAAGAACTTTAAAAACAAAATCAAAACATGAAAACCCTTTCCACAATTTCAAGTATAAAGACTGAATTAAGAACTTGAACAAAATATTGAACATACTATACAATCTGACGGTCAAAAGAATTTTTTTTTATAAAAAAAAAGAAAAAAGAAATATTTTAATAGTCTTTGTGCTAGCCAAGTCTTGTATGTTCTCATATGGAACAAATAGGGAGGTACTTGTTGAAGTGAGTGCCTATGATAAAGAGAGATAAAGATCAACGATGCTTTATATTTTCCTTATAACGTGATATTATATCTACTCCTGTGAAAAATTTAGAGAGTGTTTGAGTGAAAAACAAAATATAATTTTAAAACTGATTTTATAATATATAAAGTAAGTATGTAAGAAGTTTTATCTGAACTTGCATAAAAATATTTTTCTGGAGTTACCAAACACTCCCGGAATCTATATTATATATTTAGATATAATATATTATTAAAAAAAACCATAGCATAACTTAAATTTTTATTTGCCAGCTAAATTTATAATTTGATATTCTTTAATGCCTTCATAATTGTAAACTTAACCAGATTATTGATTTAATTGGGGGTTATGGTGGCTGTAATTCGTTACGAGATGAAAAATTAGAACAACGTACTACCTTTTTAATTTAGACTTGCGTAGTTTCATCTCATAAATATAATCGTTGAGAATTGAGATCAATCAAATTATAGTATACTGCAAATAAGATGTTATAATTAAAGCCTAAGTTAGTATAATGTATATGAACTGCGGCTTCTTCAATTTATAAAAAAGATAAAATTAATTGAACTCGACCGTCAACCGAGAAAGAAAGGAAGATCCAATCCAATGGTACTCAGCACTTTTTCTCCGGTGTCCCACCCATCAGCAACGACTCTCTCTCCCGCGAAAATTCGTTTCTCAAACTCAAATCCTCTTACACTATGCCTCTGCCCGCCACTACCTCTGTCTCCTTCTCTCTGCCTGAAGTTTGTCTCCGCAAAGAATACCTTCACTTGTATCCTCAGTGCTTCCCCGACCCAGAATCACATTTACCCCGACCCAATACCCGAATTCGCGGAATCTGTAAGTGTGAATTCTGACGACTGTTATGTGTGAAATTTTCGAGTTGAAAGCTTGTGTTTTTATTTCATTCTATGGGCTAATGCAGGAAACGCAGAAGTTCAGAGCTGAGCTGTTTGAGAGGCTATCTGAGGACAAAGACGAGTTCGGCGATGATCTTCATGCAGTCGTCGATGTTTGTGCTCAGGTGAATGCCGTTTTCTTTCGAAATAATACGAATGTATGTTGTTGAGATACCGTGCGTCATATAAGAAATCAATGTATTGTTCTAGTATTCTATTTCTCGTGTTGGGATAACGTCGAAAAATGGTTATGGTTCACCCGGTTGATGCATTAGTTATGAAGTCGGTGATTGAAGGTGTGTCGTTTGTGCTTTGAGCGTTACATGCTCGAGAAAATGCGTGAACAAGGATAAACATTTCTGTTGTGTCAAACGGTGAAAGTTTATGTCACTTGTAATTTTATGTTGCCCAAAGAAAAATGATTATTTTGATTTTTCACACCGATTTTGCGCCAAACCCAGTTGGATTTTTATGAAAATTTGATCGTTTAAGTGGGTTTTTAATGTTGAATTGATTAGTCTAATACGAATTTTTAATCGATTTTATCAATGCTAATTTTTAATTGATTTCGTGCCAAACCCGGTTGGATTTTATCCAAATTTGATCGTTTAAGTTGGTTTTTAACTTTTTTTCTTTGTTGGCCTTTAATGTTGAATTGATTAGTCTAATACGAATTTTTAATCTATTCGCCTAATTATTACAATCTTGGACCTGGTGTTCTCCTGAAGAGAATAAAAGTGTCAAGTCTTCCCAAATTACCTATCACCTTTTTATCTAAGGATGTTTTAACTTCTGTTATATTTGATATTGATAGTAGGGGTTATGAAAGAATTCATTTTTTAAGTTCACCTGGAATGCAAGTAATTTTTCATCTTCAATCTTTAGTATTGATTTTATTCCCCGTCTTTTTAATTTTTTTAATTCATGTTACGGTTGTTGTCCTGCCCATGAAATTGATGTTTGGATATAAAATAGGGAAATTAATTGCATGATGATCACTCCGTATCGTTTTCATTGACAAATGGAAAATGAGAGATAAAGTTCATTTAGTTAAACATTAAACGTCATATTACATATTTAGACTTTCTTTTCACTTTGCTTATATTGATGACTTGTCTCGGAAATAATTTAAGATATGCATACTTCCTAATATGTTCTTCCTCATATTTCCCTATTTTAGTTTCAATGCTGGTGTTGTTAACACGAAAAAAGAAAAGAACTCTACGTCAGATGTTCACAGCATTAACCTACGGTTTATCTTAAAGAATTATTTGTGAATTGAGTGGATTTTCATCTTGATTGGAAAATAATTGATCTCTTATATTGATTGATCAAGTTTCCCTGTGATCTTCAACATCTCTTTTGAAGCAGCACTGAAATGCAATATTACGGGTTTTATCCTTCCAGCAATATGTATTTCATCTATATCTGAGTTATAACATCCAAAGACAGCTTTGGTTACTCGTATACTAGCCTTGGAAAAAATCATCTGCTGTTAAAGAGAAGCGAAAAGGAAAATAGTTCTTTTTCTTCTTTTTTTCTTTGGAAGGATAAAGAATGAAAGAATTTCACCTTTGCTGCTGCAGATATTCTTACAACGAGTCTGAAGCCTGATTTAAATGTAATGTTAACACCCTCATTGATTAACACACCTGAACGTAAAGAACATTCCCAATCATAATTCATTGCTGTGATTCTTGCATTTAGGGGAGCTCGTTCACTAATGCTTGCGGCCAACATTTGTTTCCTGCAACATCAATAAGAATATCACAGATTCTACTGAATAGTGATGAGTCACAATATAGTCCCAATTGGAAGTGATTTCATTTTATATGGACCTTTTCTTTTGCATTTCAGAGTTAATAAGAATTTATTCAGGATTTGACATGTATGTGGTCCATTGTTCACTGGTTTATATATGACAAATTTTTGGGAAACCTAACTTAGGTCTGCCTATTTATGGCTGCATTCACCATTCCACAAGATGAGACAATTTCAAAAGAAAGAAATCATTTCACTCTTAAATCGTTCCCGTTTTCCCCTTATTTGACATTGATTGTCTGGGGCCTGGGCGGACTACTAATTTAGACCTCAATAGGTAGAAATTCCCTTTAATGGGTCCATTCATGTGAGATCCAGCCATATCTGGAAGGGTGAGATGAAGAAAAATTGGCGCTGGACATTATTGATCATTTAAAACGCTATTGAATAAAGTGTGGCTTTCTTTGTTTATGCACCTGTATGTGCTGTGATGTATTATTTCAACACTCCTGGTAGAGAGATACTGTAACAATGGTAAAATTTATTATGAGCTTCAGAAAAGTGAAATTTGCATGCTGATTTTATTTTTATTTTTTAAATGGACGTGCTTGGTGACTACTCCTTACTATATTGGACCCCTGGTTCTTAGCTATTTCACAGCTATTAATCTTGCTTGAAGTGGAGCATGGAAGATGTTGGAGATACGCGGCTAATACCTAATATTTGCTATCTCAATCACAATGAGCTTCAGGTCCTAGAATTCAAAAACATAGAATATCAACGTCTAATTAATTTGAATTGACTTTTAATTTGTCATCTATGAGCAAGCGTTGGATTTTACTGGTACAATCATATCGGAGGCTGAGTTGGTTAATAGCAACATTGCTTAAAAGTCTCCTGATGCACTAATGGTGATATGTCAGTTTGTGTCTTCATTTTGTTGCTATAATGGTATATTGAAGGAATCATTCTCTCTCAGACTTTAATTTTGCCTCCAACAATTAAAAATAGAATGTTGGCCATCCCATTATGAGGATTTTGTGGTTCACAAGACTTTCAATTACGGAAAAACTACACTAATTTCAGCGGCCTAGTCTCGACTAGAGTTACTTATTTCCTTCTACAATGAGCAAATCTTTTCTATCAGGAGGTCTGGCCTGGCCTAAAAGTTTAAAACGGTACAATAATTGAAACGCCTCCTAGGCAAAAGGACTAGAATCTACGCAAATTTCCAGACGTCATCTATCAATCGGAGGGAGTATTTCTAAACTGGCAATGTTTGTATGTGGGCTCTAGTTTGATGCTTGGAGCTAAAAAGTAGAATGGTACTATTTTGAATTCCGTGTTGAGCTATTAGTTGTCATGCTAACTAGCCTTGGCTGGAAAAACAGATATTCAGTGAATTCATGCACAAGGAGTATGGAGGCCCTGGGACATTATTGGTGGAGCCCTTCACAGATATGTTAATTGCTTTAAAGAAGAAGAAATTGCCCGGAGCACCTCTGGCTGCAAGAACATCTCTTTTGTGGGCTCAAAATTATGTTGACGATGACTGGCAAGTTTGGAACTCAAAATTATAGTGACTTCCACTTTATATTTCTTTTCCTTATTATTAGTATTATTATCATAATTATTTTTTTTTCACAAGCTTTTTCTGTAGTTGTATGTAAGAGAACCAAGTAAACTGCGTATCTTGCTAAGTAAAAGGAAGATTTGGATTCTGTAACTATATCAATCACAAAACTCAGTTTCACTATTTTTTTTTCAATTTTCATTGCTCTTTTTTTTTTTCCCATCTTGGTGATGCTATACAAACATTGAGCCACTGCACCATCTTGTTTCAAACCTCTGTTCTATTTTCTTTACCCTCTATCAGGATTTGAGCTAGGTGAAACTTCTCACACGTGAAAGAGGCAGTCCAATAATGGTGTGAACCACTGTGCTCGCCACACAACTTAGTAGGCACCGTTCAACTTGCAGACTCTGAGATGCTCTGCAAGGAAGGACGCCATGATTTTGACCTAAAAGAAGCAGAATTTATTACTGCCCCTCTTTGCCTGTGCCTCTCTGCTCTCATTGCCTGCAAATCATTATGAAGAAGAATTTACTCACTATTGAAGATGAAGATTTAAAAAACAAAAAGCTGCATCAGAAATTGGTTTCTACTAGAAAACGGATCAAAGCATAAAATTATATTCTATTTGGTAGCGACCACTCTGGTATTCTCTCTGTTACATACAAATAGCTGTACTTTAAGGAATGGATTGTGCCAGATGTGCTATGAGACAAGATAAAACTACCAGAGAGGAATAGAATAAGCAGTGATGCAGTAGTAAGGTGAGAGATCAAAGCCATGGTCAGACTCAGATGGGATTAAGGAAACACAGGATATAATTATAATTATATATTGAACAGCAGTGTATCAAAAAGTACTATTCTGATGGATACCTCGCGTGTGTTTCCAGCGTCCTGCTTCTCTCCTTCTGCCTCACTCACAGAACGCTGCTTCTCCTGCACAGTACTCTTCTCCACCGACTCTGCCTGAGACTTCTTCGTCTTGGCAAGCTTCTTTGCCTTCAAGACCTTCATAACCTCTGCAACCAGAAGCGCAAATTATCATCAGAAATCAGACCATGAAAAGAAAAAGAAGCTCAGAGGAACAGAAGTTTCACTTCCACACACACACCTTGAGTGGTGATGAGCCTATAAGCATGGCCGAGATTGAGAGTGTCATTAGGGCGAAGCAGCTTGACACGAGTGAAACGAACAGTCTTGTGTTCTTGGCTGTGTTGTTGTTCATCCTCAGAAAGAGGCAATGGAATAATCAAAGAGACATAATGACCAGGGTTCATCTTCATGATCTCACTCGCAGTCACAGACCAATACAACCTCTCTATCCTCCCACACGGATGCTGAATCACCAGAGCAGCTGCATCCACAGCCTGACAATTCCCCATCTCTCAAAGAAGATGATGATGAAGAAGGGAGATAAGGGAAGGAGGTAAAATAAGCAAAGGTCCCTATCTGGACAGCTTCTGCAACAACCCCACAGATAGAGAGAGTACTAGTAGTAAAACCAGAGAGAGAAGGAAGCAGGCGTTTCCCAACTAACTTGTGCAAGGCAAGTCAAAATTAAGCCAAAATTGACATAAATAGGATAGGGTAAGGGAAAGGAGCGTGACAAAAACTAAAGCTATATGATTGAATGGATGATTAGTAAATAACTGGGCAAACTAAATTAAGATAATGCCGGGATTTAAATTTAATTTAATTTTTCAAATCTGCAAAATAATTGGCGTGTACTGATTGGCACCGGCACTTGTGTTGGGGTCCGTGCAGGTGCCACGTGGAGAGAGGAGAAGCGCAATGAGATTGGACGGATTTGTTCGGCGATGTCGCCGGGGTCAAGGATTCAATTTAACGTTTGGGTCTCTTAATTTTCTTCACCAACACTAATTATATTATTTTTAATTTTCCGGCCGAACTTTTCTTAATATAAATAATGTCTGTTACATTATTTTTTTCCCAGCTGAAAGTTCATCCGTCACTTCAGTGAAAATATGTGATATTCTGATATTTCTTACTGTGATTCTGTGAAAATTAACGCATAGTTTCAGGTAAAAAAAGAGGATAGTATTAGATTTTTTTAATAAAAAAGTTATATTTTCTATTAATATGATATATAAAAAGTAATATCTATATTTAAATTTTAAAAGAAATTAAGTTCATTTTAAGAACAAACAAATATTATTAAAGTATAATTTTTAACTGCATGGTTTATATTTATATTTTGAAGAAATTAATATTATTTTTGTTTGTCTTTTGAAAACTTCAAAAAATGTATGCATATACATGGATACATATTTCATAATCCAGAAAGTGCTATAAATTAAACATGAGTGAGAGAAAAGAGAGTAATTATTGGTCCAAAAGGAATAAATTAGTCATAAAAATGTGATAAGTAATTTTTTTAAGAAAATGAAATTTTAGAATCTTTTGTCACAAAAATATGACACATCTGGAACATGCAAGTTGTTAAAGGATCGATGACAACATGTTATAGTAATATTCAACTGAAAAAAATATTTATTTACCGAGTTTCAAACTTCGAAGCTTTTACAAGTTCTTATTCGATATTGTTTAAGACTATTTAACTTAAGGGTAATCATATATAAAAGTATCTTAAAGGAGTCTTATCTGCATAAAAAAAGCAAATTAAAAAGAGACAAGAAGGTTTAGAACCAAAGCGTGGGAGTGAATAAGATTCTTTTGGGTGGAAAATTGGACGGGGACACGGCACCATCTTATCCGCGTCACAGAAGCTGCATCACTTGAGTTCCCTGTTTGGTTACCGAGAAACTGCGAGAAAAAGAGAGAAAGACAAGCAACAAGCTTTAAACAATTACGACGTACCTTGGTATTTGTACTTCTTGTTGTGAAAGGTTGATGTGAATTCAGTTTGTGATGCATATGCATATACATATATAAACCAGATGGGCGCAACTTTTCTTGAATGCTTCAAAGTCCAATGCAATCCTAAAGCAACCCAAGCTGTGAGAAAACCATGACGCATTTATATATATATATATATATATATGAGATTGCTGTATACGTTATTGAAGTAAGAATACGTATTGATTTATCAGTTCATATAATGTCTATATCACTATTTTGGAATAAAGAACGAGCTCGAACACCAACAATTTAGGGCTTACGTCAGAGTAATACATGTTCTATCCTAATCTATCCTATCACTTAAGCTCTTCAACAACCAAAGTTATCAAATGGGGTTGTTTTACATGAGGTGCATGGTGTTATTATGATGCGTAGTTTAGTTTCTTACAATTTTTCCAAGGAAAATATCCACTTTTCCTTTTAATGAAGCAAAGTTGATAGATTTTCATGACAAAAGATCAGTGTGATCAAGTACTATATAAAAGATCAGTGTGCTCAAGTACTACCTACGTAGTTCGATATAGGAAAATAAGGTTAATGTCAGCTTATAACCCCACAAGAAGAAGCAAAACAAGGAGAGAACATAACGTTATCGTTTGGTTTTGTTTTTCTCTGAAAAAGAATATCTGCACACATCAGTGTTCTTGGGATAATAACCGAAGGTAATCTTTGACTCTTGCAATAAATCTGCTATATCAATATTAAATAAATAAATAATATTAAAACTGAAAGAGAACAAAACGAGAAGGGGAGGAAGAAGAAGCTAAGGTTTGAAAAATAGGCAAATGATTCAGAAGGAGTAAACATGAGTAAGAATAGTGTCAGTACGTGTAAGCCATGTGAGGTGTTGGAGAAGATAGGTAGATATAATTAATGAGGCATGGACTATTTTTCTTGTTCAAACATGACTCATGTAGGGGACTACATGCTCTTTTATTAATAATTAATTATTTAGGGTCCTAATAAGCTTCTGACTTTTCTATATATACATAAATACACAAGCAAGTTGGATATATATAGAATTCGAAAAGTTCACATTATATACAAATGTTGAATAATGAATACGTGTGGGGGAAAGCCAATTTAAGTTTTGCATCTACATATATAGGTACCCATAGCTAGCTAGATATTATTGGCTTTAATTAAAACATTCTTGCCTTTTTAATTCAAACCGTTCATATCAAACATTAAAGTGCAGAAGGTTTTTGGCTTCTCTTCCATGGTGGTGGGGACTATATATCCAGACCTAGCTGGCTGCTTCTTCTTCTTTTGTTGTTTTGAAGGACATTATCATATCATTGCATTTATATTTACTTTTCTTTCTCCACACTCTTCAATCTCTTATATCATACAAAAACTTCTAACAGTACATCTGTACTGTCTTCCATAATTACATGTCTGCGTCGGCAATATACATATATATATATATATATATGTATATAGTCCTTGAAATTATTGAACATGGATATACAGAGATCTAGAAATAAAAATGAAATTTTTTTACCTGTGAATGTTGTCAAATTTTCATAGTCCCGACATGGTTGAAAAGTTGAAATTTAGAGACATCGTTGTGTGAGCTTAATTAATCTAAATGGATTTGTCAATTAGTGTCTATTATTAGACATGATAATTTAATTAGGATATGTAACATATTTATTTAAGAAGCAATGGGATGGATGGAGTCTTTAAGCAGTGTTTTGTCTGAGACAAGTTTAGTACATTCTTTTGACAAAACCTGCAATCTTCTGGGTAATTTTATTCAGAGCATTTTGGGTTGCGAAACCTGGTCTTCAAATCTTACTCAAGACCCTGTCCTCTTCTGCAAGAATCTCTCTAAACATGTCT
The DNA here is from genome assembly GCF_004799145.2 of Neltuma alba. NCBI lineage: Eukaryota > Viridiplantae > Streptophyta > Magnoliopsida > Fabales > Fabaceae > Neltuma > Neltuma alba. The sequence goes on from NW_021633543.1 coordinate 24,638, forward strand.
TGGATTGCTCTCTATCATTACACCTTCACACGAGTTCTTTAATCAACATTGTTTTAATTAAATTAAGCAGGCAGTACTAATAAAAGCATGGTATTACAAGCTTCACTTACAGAAAAATTCTCATATATGTCAGTAGACTAGCTATAAGATTAATTTCCTTAATCAATATTCTGAATCACAACAGAGGAACCTCTTTGATTGCATCACCAAAAGAATCGTGGGTATCTCAATTATCTTTTATAATTCATTTATTTAGTGCTCATGAAAGTAGCATGTCAACAACATTTCATTTATACAAGTCACCTAATCATTAGAAGAAAATCTATAAACAACAGTGGCGGCAATATATATACCTTCAATGTTTGAGAAAGAGAATCATATTAGAAAGGGAGATTTCATCCTGCAATGGCGACCTAACTTGAATGATTGAAAATTTCTAGAGAATATTAAAATATAATTTGTGCAGAGATTGATGTTTAATTGTCGTGTTGCTTAGGGAGGCACATGATTCCAATATGTTATTCTGTTTTCATCAGTGACGGGTCAACTTAAGTGCATGGGTTATCTGCTCCATAAAATTGTCATGTGTACCTTGAGGCCTTGAAATCGTAAAATTAAATAACAAATATTAATTGAAATCAAAGCCTTCATATGCACACACACACACATGAAAAATTAAACCTGATTTCTTATTACAATTTATCTTGATGATCTTAAATTAAGTTTTTATAGTTTATTTTATTGTAATGGGGTTCATATTTACTTATTTGGGATGACAATGATTAAAGCAATAATATTAATAATTTATTAATTTCTCAAACCGTCCATCACATCATTTAGAACAGAGACTAATTAATTCAACGGACCAAAAAAGATACAAGTACTGTTATCGAAGATTTATTGATCTTCCTTCTCTCTCTCTCTCGCGCGGTCACTCTGCATTATTGGTTGTCTTTTATTCATTCATGGCGTCGACATATATATAAAATTTTAAAATAAAATGTGCAGAAGGCAAGTGGATGGGATGCCTGAGTTTAGCATGCATGCAAAGATAAGACGTCTTCCCAGGATTCTTGCTTTCCCATGTGGTCATGGTGCCCTTAGCTCCACAGCTACCTAATTGCCCATATGATATGTATAGGTCAAGAAGACTCTAGCATTCAACTTTGTTACTTTCCTACACACATCCCAGGAGCCTGCCAAAGTTTGTCTTCTTCTACCCATATATGAATTTATGTTATTAATGCTTCATCCAATGTTAATTAAAGAATTAGCTAATTCATTTGCAGAGAATAGGAATAAAATGATTAATTTAGTTATAAGTATTTTAACTATTTGCACATGAAACTATTCCCTTAATGAAATACTAGCCATCTTGATATATATGTGTAATCAGTTAAAAAAAATTAAAAATTTAAAAGATAAAGTAAGTTGGCGTCTTATATATATTTAAGATTAAAATAAACTCATTTTGTAGTTCTTTTAGGATGGAAGGGAGTAATATTCATATTAATTCAAAGGCACACCTTGTGACCTTTAAGCAACATATTGGCATAATTAATTCCTTAATTAGCACCTTGCGGGTTTTTCTGAGTCTTCATTTCTTCATATTACCACAAAATAACTGTATCTTGTGTATCAGCTTGGAACTTGAAGAGAAACTGCATATCCATGATTGATGATGGTCTTATATAGTTCTTGTTTAGTCTGATCTTTAACTGTAGGAGGAAACGTATATTAGCATATAAGAGATCCAACAATTGACTACTTACAAAACCCCAATGATTCTAATGGAAACTTAAGCCTTTGGTAACTTATATATGATCAAAATTAAACCATGATTCTGGTTTTGACAAACATGTTTCCAAACACTACTTAATATGATATACAAACTAAATCAAAGGTTTGAGGAAGGTGTGGTAATAAGATATGAGAAAGCGAAACAGTAATTGGTCCGAATTCAAAGAACGCTGTGTTTGGTCGGATGCAGAAACATGCAAGATTCCTTTATCCGACCACACCACACGACGGATGTGAAAGCCCCTGGTTGGTGCAATGTCCATCCCAAAAGTCCTTCAATTATATATATTACTTGCTCTCATTCATATCAATTAATATATCATAAAAATAATTAATTTTCCTCTATCATCCAATCCCATATCATCACGAATTAAAAGAAAAGAAATGGATCATCACAACCATTTCGGCATAGTTATATAACTGATTAAGCACTTTATTATCACAATACATTTGTATAAAGTCGCTGTCTCTGTGTGTTGTGTGTGTGTTTTTCTACTTTTTGACGTGAATTCGACAAATTCATGCACGAATGGCTAGAGATTTATCAACTTTAATTTCCCTTTCACTTTTTGGTTCGTCCAGTGAGCAAGAGTTTGGCTTTGTGAATGTTCCCTAATGGCAGAAGCAATTGTAGAGAGAAAGATTAAAGCAAAGTTGATTGCAATTATTTGGGTCGACAAGAATAAAAGGAGGATACTGATCGATTAAATATTATGTGAGAGAGATATCAGAAATGGACACAACGATTTTTGAGGAGGGTCAACTTTGTCTCCCACATCAATTAGGTTTAATCAAATCACAATTGGGTCTGTCTTTGTTTTCGGGGACATTTATAAGGTGCTAATGGCATCATTATTTGCCTTAATAGAAAAATAAAACCCATCCTTTAATTGTTTGTTTGGGTGTGTCAATTTTTGTGGCAAAAGCTTTTTGTCTTTTTCCTTAATTAACCCACTTTTTCCATATTTTTTCCCCTGGGTATTAATCATCTGTGCTAAACTCTTGGAGATGCTTTTTCAAGATGAATTCAACGTCAAAATGGGTAAAAGATTTAAATTGTAAATGAATCATATACGTGTAATTAACCTCTCTATCTTCATATAAGGACAAACTTTTGTAGTTATGCTTTCAATTTCACGCTGATAATTACTCATTCATTAATTAATAATTAATAAACTAGTGAAAAAAGATGACGTGTCGTTAATTAATGAATAGACTTTCAAAGTCATTTTTATTAATTGGTTGAGGATCTCTGGACATGTCATGCTTCCATTAATTGCTTTAGGAATTCATTGCTAATTTAATTAGGAACTAGTAATTTAATTAAAATAAGGGCACTTGCGCAATAATGCACATGATCTCAAATCTAGGAAGTCATTGTAATTAAATATTCTGAGTATTTATCAGTGTGAAATTGAAAGCATAACTGCAAAAGTCTGTCCTTATTTGAAGATAGAGAGATTAATTACACGTAAATGATTCATTTACAATTTAAATCTTTTACGCATTTTGACGTTGATTTGCATATATTGTGACTACAAATTAAGAAGAGTGTAGTCAATGCTGCATTGCAAGATAATAATATGATTAATAATAATGAAATTAATTATAAGTGAAGAGGGTGTAAAACATATTGTGAATTAAAAAAGATTAAGTATATATGAACGGATAAGCTGACATACTACCACACCTTCATTCACACAAACTCTCTTTGGTTAAGTCCACAAAAAATACACAAATCACTTTGTGTATTTAATAAATATAAGATACTTTGTTGTGGTTCCAGTCACGGCGCTTGGGCAGGCATCCTAGCTCCTGGATGCCTAGGTAAACACTTAAGGGTAATTGACGGCTCGCCCTACCCAACATTGGTATGACCTAGGAGGAAGGGAGATTTCGCCATGCTCTTGGATCGTGGGTGAGCCCAATCCCTTTCCAAAAATTTTCTTACCAAAAAAAAAAAGATCTTTTACGATTATATCACGGCTTATTAATATAAAATCTAAGTTATAGTTATTATATATCTATTGTTTAACGAAAAGGCTTGAAAGAGCAAAGAAGGTGAAAAATATATACAAATAGCATTAATCTGTACACAAAAATAATGTGAATATGGGTGTATGATAATGTGAAAATACGCACACATTTCGGATGTGAATTTAGTGAGAGGTAATGAGATTCTAGACATTTGGAGTATCTTCTTTTCAGTGTCCAGTTGAAGGCTAAAGAAGTTATGATTTGCAAAGTAAAAATAGTTAAATAAATATGGCTAATGTTATGCTCCTCCGATTCTTAATACAGTTATTTTTTATCATAAATATAAGACCTATTTCTTATATTTATTAATTTTTTCTAAATTAGCCTTGTTAATATTCCCTGAACCATAATCAAGTAGAAGAGGAGGGAAGATATTAAGGAAAATGATTATAATGTTTTAGAAAAAACATGTCATTTTTTTTAATTAACTAGTTTACCTAACTTCTTTAATCTAATCAAATTAGTTAAATAAGTCTTATATTAAGAACCGGAGAAGTATTACAAATTAACACGAAGAGGATTTTCAGGACAGAGTGGAGAGAAAATGAAAGAGAGGCCCAAAGCTTCCTCTCCAGGTCTGTCTTCATCTGATACTTGAACCTCCTGGAAAGAATCTAAGTTTAAGCAAGCCCAGATACTTTTATTATGCGAGGATTAAGTTTTGGAGTTAAAAAAGATTGATTATTTTATACACACACACACATCCATAAAGAGCTAGAGTTACCATTGACTGGTAGATTTTGATCATATCCTCACAGGCATATCCAGGAATCCCACTGAGTTGAGTTTCACCAAAAATGAGCTGTTTGGATCAGCTTAAAGAAAGCACTTTTATATTTTTTGAGACAGATTTACGAATTTTTTCGCATTTAATCCAAACCAAATTTGGTATCTCAGTTAAATTATCGTCTTGAAAATGAGTGAGCACATACCAATTGTAGAATCTCACGATTTGCGATTTGAATCTTGCAATTCGAGACAAAATAGACAATAAAATATTCAAATATTTCATTGTATTTTTTTGTGGTCTAAATCATGCGACTCACACTAGAATTGTGCGATTCACATTAGAATCATACGATTCAGGAAATGTTGAGTGGCGCTGGATCAGACTCAACACGTTAAAAAACTTTTTCATATTTATTTTTCTGATTTTTTTGTTATTTATAGGAGAAAATCTGTCATATAAATACTCCCTAATGCACTTATCACTTCTAGCTTATCAAATATCAATCAAAACCCTAATTTTTCATTCCTTATTTGATTTTGGGGACTGTTTGTCATTGAAATTTGATATATATTGGCTTTTTTTTTATTTTTTGTGAGGTGTATAGAACCTAATATCTACAAACTTTTGATGTTTACTTCTATAAAATTACCTATATGTCATCTTTAATAATTATTTATGAATTTTACGATTCATGATAAGTTTCAATTCAAGATTCAAAAAATAGACTTTTTGATTCGCAATTCGTACCATTTTTTCTTTTGTCTGCGTCCCCTGCGTGTATTTCAATTCCTACAGTAAAAATAAATAATGAAATATGGGGTCCCCCCTCGTGCGGAAGGAAAACAAATATTTTTGCGTATAGTCTCTGGATCGTGATCTTGTGAAAACGATCCCCCCAGAGTGAAAGAAAGCTCTGAAATATTTTCACCCATTAGTATAAATTATAATGTACCTTGCATGCCCATCATTGATGACACACAAACATGGCGCAATATGGATTTGCTTTCTTCTGTTACATTGCTCTCAGGCCCTTAATCATTCAGTCCTTTACCTTCTTAAAAGCCACAAATATTATAAGATACAGTGTTATAGAATAATTTAAGGAGGAATATCTTAAAATGACTTTAGTTGGGTGATGTTAAGTACTAATACTTCACAGTCTCATCATCTTTTAAATCAGAATACTAATGAGCAGATGATGAGATGATTTAAACTTGCAACTGGATTTTATAAAGCAGTGTCATAGGAGATCAATAGAGAGGCAAAAACGAAGATAAGCATATTCTGCCACATCTGATGAGAAGATTAAGGATTTTCTGAGATATGAATCAGATGCAGCAGGGCCCGCAATTAGATAGAGATTGAAGCAGGCTTACATAATAACTAATCTTTGTTTGAGAATCAAACAGATGGGAAAAACTTGTTGAGATTGAAAGGAAGAGAGTAGAATTCCTCACTCCTCGTATCTGTCTTGTATGATCTGAATCTGTCCCACCAGTGCATCCCCCTGTCTTTCCGGGTCTGATTGTCCTTCTTGTGCAGTGTCACGTCCAAGAACAGTGCCAGCATACCAGCCACAAATGCTTCTGATGAGAACGGAACGTTGATCATGTCATTGAACTGTCATTCAAAAGCAAAGATTTCATGAATGAGGAGAAGATATGGTAAACAGAAGGATTCTTATGTTCCTATATTCAAGAGAATGCCTAATATATTTTGGCTATGCTTTTGTGTTTTTATGATTGATTGAGTCTTATTTATTATTTTGGTCATTGGATACATACCCATCTAGCATGGGTGTGGACAGGGCCATAGCCTTTGAATGCTGTATACTCATTGAAGTACTGAGGAACGGACAAGCCCATGTAAACAGAAAAACCTAAGATGAATTTGGTTCTGAAGCTGTTCAGGTTGCAAAACTGAAGGAAACTGAGGCCTGCAGAACCTGTGTGTTGTTGGAGCAATGAAATTAAACAAAGTAAACAATCAATTTTAATGGAGCTATAAGTGACAAGATGAAACTAGGTTCTTAAGTTGAGAACACTTACCCACATAGGCAAAGAAAAGGCAGTACAATGCTGCAACAATTGGTGCTGGGATTGAAGCAAAGACAGCTCCAAATTTTCCTGCATGGCAATCACGTTCAGTACATACGCTTAACATGAAAGAGGCAAATAATTGATTATAATACAAGCATACCGAGTATTGAAAAGAAGATCATGAATCCAGCTGCTATTTGAGCCACCCTTCGGCTACCAACACGTGTCAGAGCCAAAAGTCCAGCATTCTCACTGGGAAAAGCCAAGGAGAGTTTTCATAACAGTAAATATACTGCTAAGAGATAGGTGTTCATAAGAAAATGTTGAGGTTTTGAACTAGAATCTCACACAGAAACTGATGATCCATTCCCAGTCCCAAAGATCCCAGACAACAAAATTCCCACTCCCTGATACAAGGAAAGCCACAATCAATCATGATGAATGAGAACAAGAATGCAAAGATAACAGACTAATTTAAAAGCATTTATATCATATTAATGGAGGAGGATTAAACTATAAATTGGAAATACATTCTGATTTGTTAAGAGAACTCAAATCATCTTAACTGGGAAACTATTTAAAATTCATAACCTATGTTACCTGCCAACCAACACCACGGCTAAGAACTGAAGGTGGTATGGGAGTTGCACTTGCATATCTCGACACAGCAATAAAAGCACCAGTCGACTGTTAAGATGGGGAAAAAAAATTTCATGAGAAAAAACCAATGACGAATCCCATTGGAAAGAACAATTTGCCCACTCAAAGTTGCTCAAGGTCAAACATATATACATATATCGTTCATTGGCTAATCCGAGCAAAATAAAAGCCTGCATGAAAATAGGCAAACCTCCACTAAAGCAACGAATGCAGTAGCCATCATAGCAAAAGTTTCTCCAGCATCAAATGTAGGAGCTCCCCATTGAAAAGGATATGGGACTCTTATCCTGCATAAGATTTTAACATTACTGCAAGTTAAACCACAATTTTTCTGCTAATCTAGGTACAAATTTTAAAAGCATGATCGCTCTTGTACTGATCATGCTATTATTGATAAACTGCACATCCGAATTTTAATAACACGATCCTTCTTACCAAGGGGAACCACTAATAATTCCAGCACGATCAGTTCTGCAAGTCAGTTGAGTTTTAGGTGCTGCATTTTTATAGGCTCCACCCACAGTGAGGAGATGAGCATAAACCCACACAATTGCAACTGAGAATATAACCGCGAAGCGATCAAATATAGGTCTGTCTCCTTTTATCATATGAGGAATGTACTGCAAAAGCACACCACTACTTGTAAATTTAATGTAGAAGACAAACAAACATGGCAAGAATTGACTCCAGAATTAAAATCCTCATGCATGGTGGGTGTTTGTTACTACGAGAAATATGTGCAAATATAAATCTAATGTTGCAATAGCATGAAGACAATCGTGAATTACCTGTGAAAATATTAAAAGCATGACGATTTCTGGCAACCCAATCTCCACGCATTTCGCAAGCTAGAATTACGCAAGATGTAGTTACGTATAAGAGGAAAGTAATATAGTGAGTACTAATGACTGTTTAAAATATACATACCACAGGAAACCCGAGTTCATACAAGCCAAAGCCTGATAGAGCAACCAAGGGAACAGCAGAGAGTGGACTTAAGAACCTAAGCAGATGAAAACCAGATTATTCACCAAGAGGCTGAAAACGAATATATAACTTTCACAAAAATTGATAATATGTAAATCCATTATTAAAGCATAACATCTCTTGACAAGCAGATGAAAAGGAGAAGAGTTACTGAATTGTACAGATAATCTGACAAAGGAAATGCCAAAATAAGTTTGCAAAACTCTGCAGGGGCAAAAACAATGAAGAAGCTCAGAGTACAAAGTTTCAATCAACCTCACTATATTGCGCCAAAGACCACTGAAGCCAAGGACAATTTGGACGGTCGAAGCCACAATGAGAGTACCCTGTGTTGCTCTCATTATCTTCTCAAATTTCTGCATTTTCACCAGAAATCAGGTAAGCAACGATAATGATACAACATAAATGGTTTATAGCCAGAAGCAAGAAGGCAATCCCATGAACGAACCAACCGACCAACCTCGCTAGGATCCACAGTGTCACTGTAGCGACCTGCTAAAATAATTGAAATCGTAGCAGGGACAAAGGTGTAGGATCCTCCAATAATCGCAGGTAGACGAGTCCCAAAAAATGTCTGGAACAAGGTGTTTATTCCAGCCACGAACTGTAGAGTCTGAATCACTTTTGCTTTCTCTTCCTAATGAACCACATTTGCAATTTCTATCAAAAATTGAAGAAGCACATAATCGAACAGGACTAGTCAACACTTGATTTTTTCACTTTCAAGACTTACATTGCCTCCTCCCATTTGAGGAACTAAAGAAGAGGGTATCAGAACAGTTGTGCCCAGCATGACCAGATAATGCTGGAAACCCAGTAGAATCGCCTCCGCTTCATTAATAAAAATTCTATACTCAATTTTCCCATAACTTAAAAAAAGGTGGGTTTCCCCGAACCAAAAACAAGAAAGGAACAAGCATCACATTACTAAGAAAATGATCTTACGCCATGGAGGAGGACTTGTTATGCAGTAAGAAACATTGGGCAGCTGTTCTTTCACTGGGTGTGGCAAGAGCTCGTCCTGCTTCGGCGGTGGCGCAGCTCCTCCTCCGGCCATTCTCCAGTACTCTCACTAACCCCCTAGCTTTCAGAACTCAAACGGAGGTAAAACAAAAATATTTACAAGCCCAGACGTAGAAAAAGAAAACCCAGTTTGAGTTTTTTCTTTTCTCAGTGAAGCACAGAAGGATGATGATGATGATGACAGTGAAGAAGAACGAGAGAAAAAGGTGGAGAAAACAAGAGAAGTCACGCAAAATGAAAACTTTCTTCGGTTAGACTCCTTGGGAAATTCAAAGAAGAACGATAACAGTAGAGAAGAAGGGTGGAGGGTGTGAGTGACGAGTGACGCCTTGTCTGTAACGTTATGCAATGCAGTTGTATTTGGCTATTTTGGCAACCCAAGAAGACCACTTGGAGGCCAAGAAACATAAAACGTAAAAGTGAGTGTGAAGATGTGGAAAAAAGCAAAAGAAGTGAGAAAAGAAACCAAAATCTCTCAGAGAATCTCTCAGTTTTGTATTTCTTTTCAATATTCTAATCCCAACTTTAATACTGTTATTAAGTCCCTGCCTTTCTTTTCCTCAGCACGTAAAAGATAAAGCTTGCACAAAAGCATCTTCACCTTACCTTTATTAACCTCAGATTTGCGATTTAACTAATGCTATTAGTTGTCAAAACTCAAAACCACGAATCACACGCAAATAGATTAAACAATGAAGCTAACACAAATTTCAGAGTACAAATTTGACAAGACAGAAAGCCAGAAAGTTCATCTTCTCCACCCCTTTTGGCCCCGACTTCAATGCTGCTCATACTAACTACTGCAAAAATGATCAAAGGCTCTTGTTTTTTTTACCTTGACCACCCGGAATTTGCAGAACTTGAACATGAATCAGGAAGGAAAGCTGCTTGCTACTTCATATGGCTAGCTATACAGGCCTGTTCCTTTTTATAATTGAGGAAAAATGACACCTGTTCTCATAACTCTCACTGAGTTGCCAAATTGGTGTCACACAATGTTCATGTGATGATCAAATAATGACAAACAAAAAAAAAAATTGCATAATGAGGATTTGTTTAAGAATCATAAAAGCTTCCCATTTTGAAAGATGAAATTAAAATTTTCATAATATACATAATTTGGCTTTTATTCATTTTGATCAAGAGTAATTGATTAGTGAAGGCCTTTAACGTATTAATTCTGAAGCATGCACGCCAGCCTCGCGGTGGTGTCACGTTTGTTTGGAGGGTGAATCTGCATTATGCATGTTCACTGAGCTGTCTATATATTGGCACCTGGCAGCATGACCTGTGAATCTGGATTTCTCTCCGCAACTTCCATGCCAGCCAAGATTGCTTGCGCTGATGGAATTTCTCCCTAGTTTTAAGAGTCCAGTATTTTTAATATTTAATATAAAAATTAGATAACTAATTTATAAATATTAAAAAAAATTAGTTAAATGGTTATCAATAAAAATAAAAATGTGTCTTGTTTTATGCAAAATCAGTAACTCTATGGAAACTCTCATTTTATATATGTAATTAGTGAGTGATAAATATGTGTTGGTTTAATGCCATCAAGACCAAAGCAAATATCTCAACTACTAATGGTGTGTTGGGTCTAGCAAAGGACTAGTTTTTCATAACGTGACGATTTAAGGTTCGAATCTGATTGGAGAAACCACATATTTTGGCATTGTCTCGAGCATGAATGGTTTCAATAAGCCCTGGAAAAAAGATGAAGCAAATATCCCAATTAGCTTCTCTATTTAGAATGAGAGAGTAATATTCATTTAAATAAACTTAATAGCCAAGAAAATTCTCCACTTGTGTTTGTCTTACCGTTGGTCACGTACATGTTATCAAAGATTAGTACTAGAGATATGTGCCCTATAAAAAATAAAAACATTTAAGTACTAGAAACGTATAACTTATCTGATTTAGGTATATTTTATTTTGTAAATTTCACTGTGAGTTTTCAAATTATAATACTCCTCCAACCCTTAATATAGATCTAATTGTTAAGTTGATTTTATCCTAAATATAAAACCTATTTTTATATTATCATTTTTTCCTAAATTACCCTTATGAATATTCTTTCAACCATAGTCAAATAAGTGAGGGAAAAAGAATATTAAGAAAAATGATGATGGTGTTTTATGTCATATTTCCTATAATTAACTAACTTATCTAACTTCCTTAATCTAATCAAATTAGTTAAATAGGTCTTATATTAAGGATCGGAAGAGTATCTGGAATATTCTAATGACCTTTTTTTCATTTCCTTTGAGGCGAGTTGCTATTAAAATATAAACATCCATATCCTACTCAAGATCACGAGTCGGTAATCTTTGTGAAGAAGCAACGAACTGCATTATTAACAGATTATTCTGGTTCTCTCCTCTAGCGCCGCATGATTAAAAATAAAACTAAATGAATGAGCACAATATAATCTAAATTAACTATTTATCTATTTATATAGTGCCTTTTGGGCTTTTTATACTCTTTAATAAATTTGTTGCTTAAATTCAAGAAATTAAAATAACCTTGAGAGTGTAGAACTCAATTGACTTAAGTGGGTGTTTTGTAACTATGTTAAAAAATGATTTTACATTTTAGTATAATGTAAATTAATTGAAATAAACTAATCGAAATAAGACTATGGAATAAGTCTCACACTAACCTTGCATAGTTGCATGTATGAAGTATAATATAAAATCCAAAATTTTTTTTTTGTGAATAATGTATAAATTAGTATTAATATTATGCCATAATAATATATTAATCTTGAAGATTAACGAATCTTAATGACATCTGTTAGAAACAAAGAGAAAGAGATATCAATTAATAATCTTAAGTGGATTGACGTATGTTCATTATTACAATTATTAATTAAACAACATAATCTAAATTCCATATGATAAGAATAAGTGGAAACTTTGTTATGGTTTCATAAAGATTTACCGAGTGTTGCTGAGAAGTAGTAACATTGACTCTTCTTAAACTGTGGCATCATCATTCTTCACAGTCTATATAACATCAAAAAGCATTTATTCTTCTTGGCCCCATTTAATTTGATCTTCTAGAAATATGTGTTTAAGGTTCTAGAAATGTTCTCCCCCTTTGTAATAGTTTTAACTACAAATTTTCCAGCATATATAGCAAACTGAACTTGTAATCTTTCTAATGAGTTCCCATTCAGTTCTTGGTTTTACTAATACCATATCATTCCCTCCTTCTATAAAAGTGATGATCATAACGTGTGTGTGTGTGTGCCAGGAAAAAATATAGAAGAAAAATATTTGCAATGTAATTAGTCCCCAGAAGTATCATATTATTATAAATAGCAAGGAAAAATTATCTATGAAACTCAATATATAACATTTAAACCATAGGTTATGTAGTGGTGTGACATGATTGAAATTTAGGATGTGTTGATTTCATTCACATTCATATTGTTTGCTATGAATAGAAAATCTAATAAAAAAGTATCAATGTATGCATAAGAAAATAATCAATTAGTGCATTAAAGGACATTTTTCTTTTGAAAATATTTACGCGAAGCAGCTGTGGATATTCAAAACTTTTTGTTACTCAATATCACATTGAAAGTATTAAAAATAGAGCAATTTCGCCCATGCCATTGGAAAGAAAAAGATAACAGTCACGTTAGTTTAATCTTCTAGTAGGTAGGGTAAGATTGCTTTGTTTAATACTCTTTCATTCCTAAATATAACACCCATTTTAAATTACACTAAAAAATAGATCTTATATTTAGAATTGGAAGAGTACTTTTGAGATGATGCTGAACAAAAAAATTTCAAATACTTGACAAATATTTTTAGGACGAAAATAACACAACCCATGATTAGTACAAAGTACAACGGTAGGCATGCACTTTGATTTCGTCTTTCTCGTTTATCAAGTGCGCAATGATGCTCCGTCTCTTTCAGACGCGTTTCTTCCGTGTTGTAAGACCAAAAGCGTCCATTTTCATTTGTGAACACTTCATTAAGAGAGAGTTTTAAATAATTTTGTTTTAAAAAAAGAATATACACAGAAGAAAATTGCGTGGTTTGGTCCAATCCAAGCACAGCTAATAATGTGGAAAAAATTGCCTAGGAGGTAGTAGAAGCCAGAAACCATAATTTAATTATCCAAAATAATGTAGAAGATGAATCTCCGATATAAATGGACGCAAAATCTGGTGTGCCTTTTGACTTGATAAACTGTAATAAGTAATGAAGAAAGACATGTTAAATGATGAACCCTACAAAGCCTCAAACCGACACACCTAGAAATTTGAAGGAAGGTTGATACATTAAAACACAAACATAAGCTTTTACTAAAGCCCCTTTAGGTTTTGCTTTCGGCTGTTTTGTTCCTTCAAAATAAACTATTTCTCTCGTTGACCCATCATTCCTTCACCCATTACCTTGTAATTTTTTTTTCCAAAAAAATAAGAATATCGAATCATTCAACATTGTGTGTCAAAGAATACCCATGTGGTCCTGCCTCTTTGATCCTTATATTCCGTACCTCTATT
>NW_021633544.1:0-92038 GCF_004799145.2 Neltuma alba
GAAGAGTTGGACTCACAGGAGTGGATAATATGTGAGAGTCAATATTCACATAATCCTCCAATCTCTCATGTTTCTCTTCAGTAAATTCTTCACCACCCCACATTGATTCATCAATATAATCATCATAATCATAACTATACTCGTCAGCCAGCTCATCATTATTGCGGAATAACTCAAAGGATGAATCAGCATCTGCTTCCAAACCTTCACCATTTTCCACAGTAGCAGCATGAAGATCCTCATTGGATTCAGAACCACCTTCCTTTGCTCCGTTTGAGTTGTTATCTTCCAGAAGACGTCTAGCAGTACCGGTTTTATTACCCACATGACCAGTTTTCACAGAACCAGCATTCGAAGATGAATTGTCGGCATTGGTAGACATCTTAATATTTTGTTCTATTTGACTTTCATTTTTTTCCTTGTCAGGATCTGGGTTGGACACGTTCCCATCACCAAGGTGACTTTCTGTTGTGATATTTGAAGAGTTGTATTCATGTCTACTTTGAATTGTTTTATTGTCAAACTCTGGATTAGGTACATTACCCACACCAAGGTGACCTTCTGTTGATGTGGTCGCTGAGGTGTTGAGTTCATGTCTACTTTCATTAGCATCTACAAAATAACACATTACTCACAGATAGAATTAAGTTTCCACAACAAGTGCAGATTTGACAAAATATGAACCTTGATATCCCATACATTAATCAAATCCACAGCCCAATTATGTAGGTGACGGAATAATGCCAAGCTCCAATCACACACACTAATGATCAAAAAGTAGCAAAACTTACGAGACATGGATTTCTTTATAGTTGATTCTTGGACAAGCTGATCATCATGGACATCGGGATGAGAACGGTCTACAGGATCTGAATCTAGGCCTGCATACCAATCTTTACGCACTTTCCTACGAGGTACTACAAGTTTATCTGACATCATATAGCCGGAGACCCTAAAAGTGATGTTATGATAACCTAAAAACAGTACTCAAGTAATGGATAATTTGTTGATAGGAACAAATTTGGCAAAATAGTCACCTGAAAAACAACACTTCACCATTGAAGGTTGCCAAAGCTATTTCTCTCACCCCATCCTTGTCTATGTCATATAAAAGTGGACTAGAATGCACTGTGACTGTGTTGGTGGAAAGCAGGCCAACCTTACAAAGCAGTCAAAAAGCTGTCAGTTATTCAAAACATCTTAAATATTAGTGAATACTAAATACCAATTTGCACTGATTCTCTTCAGTATTTTATTCTGCTTCATATACACCACACACCAACATTTTCATACTGCAACATTTCTTATCATTCAGTGCTTAAGAAACCCAAGAGATTGATAGGCCATACTGAGAAATAAAGAGTGTTGCGGATACCCTTGATCAAAACAATTTGGTTATTTCATATCCAATTACCCAGTACCACGGTTGCTTTGGAAATCTTGTTAGACACTGGCAAAATGCTGCAATTAGACTGAAATTTTCATGTTAAGGTCTTGCCAAGGAATAAATTGCAGGCTTCTTTTTTTTTTTTTTAATAATGTGATTGACATTGCATTCTTTGATTCCAGTACCACGGGTCTTTCACAAACTCTCTGAAACTAAACAAAGACAGCAACTAGGTTTAGCTTCATGCTATTCTGGGTCTCATTATGCAGTCAACTGCTGGCCTTTATGAAGTCTTTCGTTTTCTTAACATCATATCAGGTAACAACAGTACTTTAGTAATCATGTTAAACACTGAGCAAAGACTAAAATTAGGCTTAAGTTTCTTCCTTTTTTATTTTGGGCATACTCTTTACCATGTATTTGGTATAATTATCATGTGAAAAGGACTAATAAAAATCCAGTTAGCATAGGTGATAAAAATCATATTCATACCAGCACCACACTTAATAATAATGTGGACAAAATATTCTCAATCAATTTTGCAATCCACAATTTGTAAAGCATTTACCAAGACACTTCTGGAAAGCATCAGAATTTCCAAACATACCTTCAGCATAATCTACATCTTTTTTGTGATAAAACATTTGTTAGTATGATGTTTTACTACCTTGATCTTAAGTCCTTGTTTTATGCTTGGTGAAATTAAACTCTGCAGACTCAATTATAGTCTTAGGCTAAAGTCCTTTAATCTTGAGACTGATCACAAACATATCATATAGAACTACTATTTTGCTTACATCTACTCCTATAATATAAGGGAATACATTAATCAACGCATTATCCTTGATATATCTAGTAAGATTAACAAGATTAAATACACAGAAGATGATGCAATGCATGCCATTATCATGATAAGAATTTAACCCGTCATTTCTATACCTGGCATTTTATCCCCATCAGAACCTTCAAGAACTTCAAGGTAGTGAACAAAAGAGGGAACAACGATCTCAAGCTTACCATCACTGTTAAACAAAAATAACATATTTTATTCAAGTGCAGTGCCACACTAAGTTGCTTATGTAGGTCCAACACGCAGTCCAGACTTACATGAAATGAAATTCTACCCATATCGGAATTTGATTAACACAGAATATCAATACAACTATAATTCCAAATTGAATAAAAAATGAAAGCAGTGGTATGTTATTCGGATAACACAGTTGATAAGTTGGGATCCTAACAATTTTACCTGTTAATATCAGCAACCAAGGGGGTAGCATATATACTGGAGCTAACTTCTGTTTGCCATCTTAGCTCCAGATTCTTCGGGCATTGTGTATTTAACAAAGCCTCCTCATCTCTGACAACAGATATAAGATATCAATTACCAAGGCAAGGATACAATCGTAACAAAAACCAAGTATATGCTTCGCGGAATTGAATAAAAAGGAACATGTCATGTAGACACGTTATACTGCACATAATACGTAATTAATAAACAAGGATAATCAGAAGAAAGGCTTGGCTTACATTTCCGGATATCCGAGGGAATCATCAGTAGCTTCTCGCTCCCGAAATGCATTCTTCTTGGACTCCTCGCCGAGAACGAAACTCAAGCAAGCACCAAGAATCAAAGCAAGCAAAAGAACCTTAGTCGCCGACGATTTCATATGATCTACCTAGGTTCGTTTAAAAATTTCCTAATACCCGTCGCAATTAGAGAACAATCAAGATCAAATGTAATTGCTTGGGCAATGAAATCAGAATTCCCTTCCCATAAGGAAAATATAGTCCATAAACCCTAGAATTGTATCTGTGGGATCTTTATCAGATATGGGAAACGATAGATACTGATTCCAGAGCTGAAAATAAAGAAGAGTTCTGAAAAACGGCGTGGCTTCTATTGCTTAAGACTTTAGTTCATTGCAGCTCTGACTTCGGAGCTCATTTCTACACACAGTGGCCGCAAGAACTGTGTAGCTCCAGGCACTGAAAAAGCGAAAATTATTAGGCTAGTCTTATTTGAAATTTTTATTTTTCTGAAAACGATTTCTTATTAATAATAACAAAACACCATAATTGATAAAAGATGAACAAATATCATAATTATTTTTGTTTTGTAGACAAAAGTTTCATGCTCATTGAATGTATTTTTAAATATTAGTCGATCATATAAATGTCAAAATGAATGATGCATGTAATATGTAAAAAAGTTGTGGCAAAAAAATATTAAAAAGAAGAAAGATGAAATAATATTATAGATATGCAACACAATTTTATAAACAAATTAATGCACTTTGAATTCAACGTTTTAACAAATAAAATAATTTGAGAAATTTTATTTTGACTCTAAATATAAATTTATTTTATTTCTAATATTTCATATTTTTTAAATTAATTTATCTACCTTATAAAATGATATATAAACTAATGCTACATAAAAATATTTTAGGAAAATTATATCAACTTTTAAAATCAAGTAACTTAATTAGTTTCTTTAATTTACCTAAATCAAATAGCTCTTATAATAAGAACCAAGAACTAAAATACTCCTTTGGTCCATTAGCATAAGAAACAATTAGCAAGTTCGCGCGATTTAAAATGTTAGTTAACTTTATTTAAAAACAATGAATATGTAAAATACATATATTTTTTTAATTATATTCCTGTTTATAAGAGGGTATACGAGAGACGATGAATGAAAATTTATTATAAAGAAATAATAAATAACATCCATTCAATTAAGTTAAAGGTTAAAAAACTAGTTTAAATTTTCATTAAATTTTTTTTTATATTTTTAGAAACACCACCTTAAGAAAAAAAAATTTCTTCTAAAATGCAGGGGAAGAGTAGTATATAACATTAGAGGGACTTCAAAATAACAAGATGGTTGATAAGCGGTACTATATCCACTCCTATTCTGCACTCTCAGCTTTAATGCCTCGTGAAGGTAAATTATCCCTCAGTTATTATTGGCCACCAGTAAGGCAAATTATCCAACTTCGTTGAGGAAAGCGATAAGCAAATAAAAGCACTTTTTTCATTAGGGGCTGAACTCTGGACCGGAGCCTTTCCATTTTTTTGGAAGCTATAAACATCAAACAATAGCGGCGACGGCAAAATGAGGTAGTGCTCAGCGCCCTGGTGTGGCTACAATGGTAATAGAAGCAGGTGATTACTTCTCCAATTAATATTCACATCCAGGATAACCCCTGATCAATGTAATGGAATTTGACTCTAATACACAGCTACCCTTTGAACAACTTATAATCACTAAAAATGAGAAAATTGATCAAATAATATACACTGGATGGATCCTAAGCCTAACTCTATTGATCTAGAGTCCTAGCTAATTACATAACGAGGAAACCTCTCAGAAGATGGTTATATTATAGCTATATCCAGGTAAAGAAATCCCAGTGAAAGGGCATCAGTGGATGGACTTGGTTCTTTGCTTAAGCACAGATGTGGCAATATCCCGAAACCTGATTCTCCGACCAGAAAGATGAAGCTGCTGCAAGAGTTCCAGATTTGACAATGGTAATTACCTTCTCCGCGCTGCGTTAGTATGATGGTGTGCTTTACTGTCAATTCTTATCCTGTCAGCATACATGGGAAGGCGAATAATCTCGGATATCTCATTCAACAAAACATCTTCCGTAATATTGTCTCTTATGCTTCGCATTACCTGAAAGAAGGACAAGTAAAGATCAGGCCCAAAAAACGTACAGATAAAGAGAAAGAATGAAGAGGAAACAAAAGAAGAGGCCATTAGACCTTCTTGAAAGTATTCAACTCATTTGGAGTTGATTTATCAGTTCTCATTCGCATGAATTCCCATTCCTGTTTATCCTTGTCCCAAGAACACTCTATGATCTTTCCAGAATAAAATGAGGGATCTGAACCACCTGCAGATGGGGAAGTTTCCAATAAGTAGTTGCGGTAAAAGTAATTGGAAAGTACAATTCATATGCAGCACAATCATTCGATGGATTGAGTTATTATTGTTCCAGGAAATTTATAGCCCCTCTCCAACCCACTTCACGGTGCCGGTAAGGACTGAAATCATAATAGAAAACTTGGACATAGTATGCCATGGTTTGAGCATGCACCACGCCGAAAAATAAATCAAGCCATGACTAGACCATCTCTTGTTTCATCTCTAAAAGGTTTTTTACTTGCAATAGACAGATCTATACAACAGCATATTTATTTAGAAATTTAGATCTTCCTGACCTTTGAATGCTACCCTCTCTCCTTCCATGAGCCTCTTCTTTCCTCGTTCGTAAAGAAAAAGTTTCTCACCGTCATCATCAATCTGTCCACAGAAGTAGTTAGAAATTGGAAAGCTGCAAACTGGATGTGACCAGTGATAAGCAAAGCATAAAGCACAAATTCTTTACTTTCTTTGAAAAAAGACCAAATCACACAGGCCTCCTCTGAATTACGTTAGAATTATCAAACCATCTCCTCGATTTTCAAAATACATACAGATCTTTCTTTAAACCCCCAAAAAGAAAAATATCCAGAATTTTAGATCAAATTTTAGATTTTTTCCCCCTACTATAATGCCGTCCCTTAACCAAAACACATCTTTGTTTAGCCACAAATTTTTCAAAGGGTAATATAATTTTTTCTTTGGAGGGACGGAGATTTGTTATTTGACAATAGAAAGAAGGTCTACGAGAACAAAGTGTGCAGTTTATCCAAGGAAATATCCGAACATTGCATGTTAAAAACTGACGATACAACCTCAAAGAGGAAATCAACTGAATTCATCTCCGGATACTTCCACTTCAAGAGGCCTTCATGAGTGCGTGGTACATAAGGATCATCCCAGCCCTGGAAATTAATTTTGCAAGTAACAACTTCCATTCAATCCAATAACAAGGGTAAGAAGAAAAACGATCCAAGTTTGAGCAATGAGCAATGAACAACGAAGACATTCAACTCTCATTTGGAATACATCTCTGTAGCATGTAGACTCCAGTGTGAGAGACAGTCAAGGGATAAAAGTAAAGATTGCAAGACATTATAAGGCCAAGTACCTCATAATGATTAAAATGAGTTTAATCTGTCTAATGACATTATTCCATAAGTTGGAGAGTAGCAAGGGAATAATAAATATAATCATCTGAGATTGATTCAAATCTACCTGAAAGATTAGGCCGTCAGCAGCATGAGAGAGTTTGGGAATGAATTCCCTTAAGAGCTTTGTGACTGTAGAGAGCAACCAAAAATCTTTTCTCCTCACCTGAGAACCAATCCATCAGGAAGAAAAAGAACAAGAAATAAAGCTTAAACCATGCTCAATCTACAGTTAGAAACAAATACCCTGAATGGTTCCATGTCATATCTATAGTATGGGTTTCTGCTCTGGTATATATTATGTCGCTCCCAATTCCTAGGTTCAATCACTTCTTTCTCAAGCATCTTCCACCTTTCATAAAAAGGTCGCTGTGCCAAATTGAAGATGTCAGTTAAAGATATAAATAAAGAATTCACACAGTAGTCAAGCATATCATAGAAGAAAAGCTATTCACATATAATTGCTGGATTTTACAAGAAATCAGGTGATGCCATTGTGGAAATTAATCTCATAATCAATGTCAAATCAATTTTGATTGCAAACTACCAGCATATGTTACAAGGTGACCCAAATATCAATCACACCAATTTTTGATTTGACAATGAAACAAACAATATCAACAACTGAAATATCAGCTCTTACTTCTAACGCAACAAATAACTACATCATGGAATTCAAGACCACTTATAGGTGACAAACCAAACCTCTATTACTGGTACGTGATTGATGGCTATCAGATCATATATAAGGTATCTCCTCTCCTGCTTCTTTGAATCAGGCAAAGTATCAATAATCATCTCCCCATCAAGTAGTGTGTAGTGGTGGGTCTTCTCGGCCAGCACCTGAAGAGCCAAACATTAAGCGATAAAAACTATCAGCTGATGCATCATGAAGTTGAAAAGGTCCTAAAAAATAATCACAAGTCACTTTGAATATAAAGTCGCACACATACCTCATTTGTGCCTCTGCAAGGAAACCTCATTTGGACCCTTCGAAAATTGAAGCTTCTATCAATTAAGTAACATCCATCCATTGTTATCAGCATCATATATCGTGTTCCATCAGCTTTCCATGTTGCATAATAATAACGCTGCCGTAACAACTGCAAATTTTCCCTGTATTATAAGAAGACCTGAATCATTAGGCAACAATGTGTTGCATGTTCCTCAAACAACTGATACAAATACTAAATATATACAAGTTCATCAATAAGTCACCAAAAGATATTGGAAAGATTCATAACAGAAACTTCAGAATTTAAAACAGCAAGCAGAAGAAATCAACTTTAATTAATTGGAGTCAACATAATATGGAGAGAAGTTCATATACTCATTTAGACTTCGATTTTCAGTCTCAGAGCAAATATGTTTGACTCGACCCCACATATATGCCGCCAAAAAAAAAAAAAAGGTGTACCATAAATATTTTAATGCTTAAAAGGTTCTGAAATTAGAATGTGATATAGATTGATGCAATTTGACTTGGAGAAAATGATTGCAATTGCAAGCTATTAGTCAATGACTGCATCAAGAAAAGACAATAGAAACCAATCAAGACGAAGAATGAGGACAACAATCTTCTGGTAAAATACTAAGGCATTTAAAAATTATCCTGTTAGCTCCATCTTACACACAGTTGTTAACAAGTAGCACCATTGAAATTTTGAATAGAAGATAAATGTTAGGCCATAGATAAGGGGCTCCATAAAACCCCTTTGGATGAAATCATTAGGAGAGAACAAAAAGTACGCTTTATGCTAAGCATTGATCATTTGCATGGATGTTTAAGAGAACAGAGGGACCAAAAAAGTAAATGACTGTATGGCATAATAAGCATCCAATGCTAACAACCATGATCAACCATGTGATAAGCCATAGCATAACAAACCAACACGTAAAATTCTGTTCTTGTATTAGTTAGGAACAAGTAGTAGTAACCCCATCCTGAGCACACAAACTCAGAGCAAAAAGTTGAACCTGTTCAGAGATACTGGGTGTGACCCCGGAAATTGTGTGTGTCCTCTAGCCTGCATGTGAGGAAATTAGTAAAATAGCTACAAAAAACACAAAAGGTACACAAAGGCAAGAAAATTACATAAACAAAACAAAGAAAAACAAATATAAAGAATAAAATAAAGAACGCTGGCAGCAACCTTCAAAAACTGTCACTTAGACTTACAAAATGTTGTCAAATAGAGCATGTAGGAATCGATACAAACACAAGGCACCTGAGCAATTTCATGAGCATAAAAAATTCATAACGGCACATCTCAAAAATTGTCACCCCAGCATGAATAATGAAAATTTACACAACAAAGTAGGCATCTTAAAAATTATAATGACCTTTACTGATGCTAAAATTTAACCAGCCATTCATGTGATAAATGGCCTACTGACTCTTCAATCAGCATACACAAGTCCTCAATAAAATATGGCAGAATAAGTAATTATAATTGAAATGAATGTTTAAAACAAATATGATTATATATTAAAGGTCCAACAAATATGATTATATATTAAAGGTCCCCTAAAGTGGTAAAAAATAAAAGCATCTCAAATAACATTTTCTAACATAAATAAAACCAAAGCCTCCAAAAAATAAGATGCCTATAGAGCAGAATAAACAATTTGGAAACACATGATAAACCACCAACACAAAAAGGGGGGGGGGGACCTGCAATATGACAGAGAAATCATTTACAAGGCTTACCCCAGCACCCAATTTAAGTGATTGATAACAGAATTGCCGGAATGAATCTTGCTGATCATTAGGTATCTCATCTCCCAGGACATCATCATTTGTCATCAATACATCTGTCTCGTGGTTCTCCTGAGTGTGGTGGAAAGATTTTAAAAAATAATAATAACAATATCGGA
Source organism: Neltuma alba (assembly GCF_004799145.2). NCBI lineage: Eukaryota > Viridiplantae > Streptophyta > Magnoliopsida > Fabales > Fabaceae > Neltuma > Neltuma alba. The sequence goes on from NW_021633544.1 coordinate 9,353, forward strand.
AATGCTCTAGGGTTAGGGTATAGTAAGATAGACAGAACCAAATGTAGAACAAAGGACCACACAGTCAAGCTCTCATTGACAGTTATAAGAAGAGCACACATAATTTGTCTTTGGGCCCAAGGCTTCACCACATTTTCAGTTCAACTCTAAACAAATAACAAAGGGTGTGCGTGGTAGAAGTTAAGAGAAGGAAAGTTGGAAGAAAAAAATTTACACCTATACGGTGTCCATATAATTTTCATTATCCCTTAGCCTATTTTCAACCATCCCATTTATAATCCAATAAAGCACAGGAAAGGAACAACTTCTCAAGAAATACCATGATTACCATCTAGACCTACAGATACTCCCACGTCTTAATTACAACAAATCATTCGTATAATAGAAATTTAGAAATATCAGAAGTCACTATGTATGTCATCCATACATCCAAAGTGGGGTCGGGCATTCCATCATCATCATCATCTGGCACTGCTTCACCATTAAGATCAAATTCAGAGGATCTCTTCCATTCTGGAGTAGGAGGACAAACCACCATGTCAGGCCTTTTTTCATGATAAAATGTATACAACGCATCAATGTAATCAGGTTTGTAGATTCCAGGAGGGCGTGCATCAGAAAATATTTTTATTGCCTGCAGAATGAATGAATCAGCAAATCAGCTACCTAACATATTCAAGCAACGTCCTAGACAAAGAACAAGGTGATGAAGTATCTTGTCAACTGACCTGTGTGACAGACATTGACATGGCACGCATAAGATAATGGATGATCATGTATCCTGTACGATTATGACCATGTGTACAGTGGACAAGTATATATTTCTTTGAGTGTTTTTGACGTGACAGAAATTGCGTAACCTGAAATGTAAACAGTCACTTGGTTAAAGACTTTACCTCCATAGCTCTAAGAATTGTGAAGAAAGTCAGCATTTCTTTCTTCTGAAGGACTTTTTGACTCAGCACTAATGACTTATGGCTTTATAATTTTCTTCCATAACTTCACTCATAAACAGACAAAGTGGTAGGGAGCACGTGATTACATGTATAACCAAAATATAAATGAAGTTAACAGAGAGTTAACTATTTGGTGCAAAGAAATTGATCAAAACAGAGCCTTTTCACTCTATTTTTCATTGGATAATCATGCGAATGCATATAAGATTAGGGAGCTACACAAGACCAATCCTAATCCCTAAGAAATATAGGGTAGACCAATCCTATCTAAACTAAACAATAAATAATTAACAAATAAAAGAAACAAATATAAAATAAGATAAGAATAAGAAGTATAAGTGAAACTCAAGAGTATGGGGCCTGGACTCTTGTGTTTTCCAACAATAAGCCAAATATTAGAACAGTGGTTTAAAACATAAAGCAATCCAGATAGCATACTGAAGATTTGCATTCTGAAACTTCTAACCTTATTTCATAATAGAAGCTGCAATATATATATATATATATATATAGATAGATGGATAGAGAGAGAGAGAGAGAGAGTGAGAGTAGGCTACAAAAGATCAGTCGACATAAAAAGGAAATGAACACAGAACATAAAGCCTTATGAACCAGGCATATTTATTACCAAAAAAAAAAAAAAGGAAACAGGACATTTGACTTCAATTAACAATATACAGCCATGAATCTGCCTTCGAATCACAACCCAATAGCATATATCCAAATATGATTCTTCCCGAGAATCATTCGATTCCAACATTCCCCCTCAAACTGGAACAGCTTGGACCTAGCATTGCAAATCTTCTCAATTCATTTCTTAACCCTTTATCATCTTCCCCTCACTAACTTGAGTTCGGGCATCCTCTTGGGCCCATGAAAATCATGATCATGAAATTTCCCACTTTATTTCCAAACAAAAGCTGCAAAATACAAGTCGGCCATGGAATAGTGGCAAATCAATTCTCAACATGAAAGAAAATAAACATCCAACAGAATTAGTTTCCTCAAATCCATTATAGACTAGAAAATCAACTTTAGTTTCCAATTAGCTTATTGTTTGAATTAACCGAGGAGGAAAAATTACATATAGAACCTTTGCATTAGAAAACACAAACTAAAACACCAAACAGGAAAATTTTTAAGGATAAGAAATGCCCACTCCTAGAGTATATAAGGAAAGGACATAGCAATGGTTGATTAATGGAAAGAAACAAACACTCGAGCCTCATACACAGAGAGAGAGAGAAAGAGCAAACACCACATGCTTCAGAATAACTCAAAAAGATTAGAAGAATATTGGTCGAGACAGGAACAAACCTCATGGACGAATTGATTCACGGATAAATTATCAGGTACAGAACCACGCCCCTTGCATTGTATCTAAACCACATATAAGGAAAAGAAATTGGACCCATTGAATGACAAATTTAGAAAACCTTGAGATGGTGACAAGAATTTGCTGGCTACAAACCTTTACATGCTTGATGCCCTCTTTCTTTAGATCTGCCACTGGATAATACCGAGAAGTATTTGTCAAATCAATCACCAAACCAAGCTGTAAACCAAAAGAATAAAATATGAAAAGGATGATAAAACAAGAAAACCATTTACTAACAGGTAGAGTTTTTCGCAGATTGTGTAAACAACCCCATCAAGGAGTGGTTATCTTTATTCCTCTCTGGGCTTATGAAGTAATTGGCTTCATTTGAACAAAATTACTCCTAAGAGCCCATTTGGTTCCAGAATGGGTAATGACAAGGGAGGAATGAAATGGAATAGAATAGAATGTTGATCATTGTGAATTTATTGATATGATGTTAAGACTATTGGAATCAAACTTATGTTCTTTATACTTTTTCCCCTTACCCTTCTCCTTTGTTCTTCCCTTCTTCCCATCACTGCCCCTCCTTCCTCACCACCCCATTCAACCCTTCCACACCACCACCATCTCCTCCTGCCTCATTCTGTCTCCTCTCAACGGCAAACACATCAAGTATGATAAAATGGTCCTTGGTCATTCAGCCAAGATATCAGAATCAGGACATCAACCAACAAGAAATAAGACCCCCCACCGGCATTCTTTAGCAAATACAAGGTGGCAGTGTTCAGAAATCAACAATGATTGTTTGTAGGCATCATCAAATAGATTTCTGGTGGTTTCGATTCTCAAATAGATCGGCCAGCTCAACAGTGATGCTGGCAGAAGCTGGTGATGTCAGTGGAAGATGGGGAAGAGGAAGAATATAGGTCAATGGTGTGATCATAAATATTTTGGTAAATCTGGCATTGGTTCCAGCATGGGAATGGGCATCTCATTTTCCAGAAGAATGATGATTCCGAAATTCCAGGCAACGTGCTTCTCGACAGAAACCTCTCTGCAGCATTGAATGCCAGCCAACCAAACACTATATCCTAGGGAATGGCATCAGGATGCCTATAATTTGGGCATTATAGAATTGAACGAAATGGGCCCTAAGTTTTGGAAAACGAAAAATTCAATGATATCCTACAAAGGAAGATACTTGGCAGATCAAAAGGAAGAAAAACGTAAAAATGATGCCACTCAAATAAGGCAACTGCCAAAAAGAAACTTCCTGGTGAACGATTGGATGGTTGACTGTACCTCAAAAACAAGGCCAGCACAAGCAGTAGTGTAGTTTGTGCAGATGCATGCTACGCAAGTAACATTACTTAAACTAGATGGGAACAAACATTTTTTAAATAAATCCTACTTACTTTTCTCCCTAAAACTCTTTGTTGATGTATCACTTGTTTGAATGAGTATCTTCTACCAGGAGCAACACAATCATTGAACGATTCACCAAGTGGAACCTTAGAAGGAATCATGCAAAAGATTTCCTGACCATATGATGGGCAATCCAACCACCCTGCGTGTAAAAAAATGATATACAACATCTCACATGAAAGTTTAAAATTTATAATGTCACATAAACCACATTCTAACAATTCCCTATACTGATGAAGCACAGCAGGGAAAGCAATTATCCATCTGCATAACATAAAGCAGGAAATCATTCCATATGATGCATCTTCTTTTTCATCTTTCAATGAGATACTAATACTTTATCTTTCTTCAAACTCATAAAACAAATTGTATTTGTTGTGGGATACTAATACTTCACAGAAAGCATATAAATTGCCAAAAAAAAAAATTATTTGAGTTTTGAATTGCTCGAAACTATAGCATCACATGATATAATAGGTCACAATTGCATCAAACTAGGGCTTTTGAACCCTCATCTCCCCAAAACAAAAAAGGGGAAAAAAAACTAAAATACATATAACTCCCCTGAACTTTAGGTCAATTGCATGACCACCTTGAACTTTAAAAATTTCAAATTAGCACCCTCATCTTCAAGATTTTGACCATAAACTCCCCACTATTAAAAACACCATTCAATTTAACAGAAAATGCCATGTCAGACTAAATAAAAACACATGGCAATGACAACTGGTAAATGACCTGGAATTGAGTAGTGTAGGAAATTATAATAAATAAAAATCAAAATTAACATCATCACCGAAATGCCATTTTATCATCCTCTTTAACCCTGCCATTTCTTCATTCAATCCTATATTTCGCCTCTACTTTTTGTCTGGAAAGCTTTATGAGATCATATTCTTCCTTCGAAATCCAAATAGTTATGCATCCCATCTCCATTAACCTCCTCAATTCATTCAAATATGGTAGTGGTATTACATTCCTGTGTTTTGATTAATTAAACCGCTATTGACACCTTATATAGCCACTCCTGCAGCACCATTTCTCAGCATTTTTCAGAGCAATTTTCTCCATTTTTCTGTTCTGGGAATCCATCGATAATGAAGGTGCTAAAAGTGAGAAGGAAGTGCCACCTTTTCTCCCAAAAGATTATTTATTTATGTTATTCTTTTAATCTTCTCTAGAAGGAATGGATATTGGTGATAAAGAAGCCAAATAAAATGTTGAAGGAAATACTCCATCTGCACTACCAAAAACTAACTTTTGTAGAAAAGGGGTCCTGACACTCCCATGTGAAGCAAATGAGGCATCCATTAAGAGATTAACTAAGATTGCAGGGGGGAAAAAACCAAAGAATGTGGCCCATTTCATCTTTCCTATTTGCAAAACTCATAATCAAAGAAATTGAACAAGAAAGAAAAGGTAACAAGCAACAAGGACGGCCATTTTAAGATTTGCAAGCTTCAAAACCAAAAGTTTTCACACACGGCTAATTATGGTGGCAAATAATCCTAATGCGTACTTGCTACTAATCCATAAAGCATAGTATACAAAGGGGAACTTTCTTTTTAGATCTTAGAAGCTTGTTATATAGGTGAAGTTAAATAACAAAGCCCCACTCAAAGATCATTCTCCTTCAAACAACCCTGAATTGTTCTTCTGTTGGATATGCTTACTCCGCTGAGAAAGCTTAATCTTGACCAAATAAGATGAAGAAAGCTTTGCAGAAATCCATGGACAAATATGGAAAAGCCAAGCTTCTGATATGTGCAAAAGGCTTTGAACTGCCATGAATTGTTCTCTCTGTGAAGGAAGAAATCGGGAGAAGAGGATGAATTGTCATATGCCAAGTGTTATTGCCGTGTGTTTTTACTCAAAATATTTTATGGCAAAGCGTGACATTTAGCAGTAATTTCACAGAGGAGTTAATAATCAAAATATGGAAGATTAAGTTGTTAATTTTAAATTTTTAAAGTTTCAGGGAATTATATGCAATATACCTAAAGTTTAGGGGAGTTACATATATTTCAGCCCCCAAAAAAAAAATGAATTGCATTAAATTAGTAGTTACTGTAGCTTGGTATTTGACTGGGGCATAAAATCTTACCTGGAGGAAGCCTATTTCTATCATATGATTTAAGGGACTTCGCTTGAAATAGCTGATCATAACCAGGTGAAGGTGATACATAAACAGATCTTTCATCTGGACGTTCTCTTTTCAATCGTCTTTTTCTTTCTTCACGCTCCTAACAAAATTAAAAAATTAGCCAATTATGCACCAATTAGAACACATGTAAAGGGTAAAACAAGAAGAAAAATCTACAGATAAACAAAACATTTCGCATACTAATGTAGACCAAGAATAAGTAGATAGTGTGATCTTCAAAACAATTGGATAGCCGAGAGAAATCTCATCAGGAACTATAGTTTGCTTAACAGACAATACAGCTAAGATCCAAATAATTCAAATTACGGTGATAAATTAAGATTCTACTGTTTATTAAAGGAGCTTTCGAATTTGCCAATAAACTGAGGGTGCCAATGGAGAGAGAGTGGCACAAGGATAAAGGCTGATAACTATTTCGATATTTTTCCAGGTGAGGGGGTGATAGCCACCAGATTCATAATGTTATGAACTGCTTTAAAAGAAGGGGGCAGAAAAGAAAGAATAGCAACTTTACCGGGACAGTTGTTTCGTTCCAACATTTATCATTAAAGAATTGAAATAATCTATCAAAATGCAGTTCTAAAACTAAACCAATGAAAATCCCTTACAAAAATATATTTAATCCACTGTATAAGAGAAACACACACACACACACACACACACAAAGAGAGAGAGAGATACACTGCCACCACACGAAGCACCTTCTTGAACTTAGATAGCCATGACAAATCAAGGGTAAAAGAAGGGTACCCGGCGCGCTATATCAACTGCAGTTTCTACGCGTTCTTCTTGCACAGCGAAGTCTTCTACATGCCCTTCAAATGCGTCCTCATCTTCCTCTGGAACGGGTGAGGCATTCAAGTCCATAGCAGCTGTCATTAAGCATTAAGCGAAATTCACAGAATCTTGCCCGCAATTAGCTTAGCTTGTCCCTAAATACAATCTTCCAGACTGCATCATTTAAATACCAATCCAATTAAGCCCACATGGATAGCAAGAGAAAAAGGGTAGCCATGGATTCTACAATTTTATAGTGCACACATCATGGTATCTTCTTCGACTACAATAAGCCAAAGCAAATGAACAAAACCAAGTAAGGAAATAAATTATATGTGAGAACAAGCCAAGAAGAAGAAATTGCTTTTCCCACCCCAGTCAAGCAAGCACCAAATTCAAAAAAGTTCCATATCGCGTCCCAACTGTAGAAGTAAACACTAGCACAATCAATGCAAAATAGTAAGCATTCTAGATGGGATAGATATCTAAGAATCCGGTGAAAGATTGAAATTAGAAAATTGAACAGTGGACAAAAAACCAGGAGGAAGGGAAAAAGCTCTAAAGAGGAACTAACCTCAGCAGGCAAACGAAATCGATGGCGAATTCTGGTGTGATGCTACAACTCTGCTTGCAACAGAGACTCATTAAATCCTTCGCATAAGACCAGAAAATGGAAATTTCTCGATCACAATTAGTGACAAGAACGCGCCCTAATACAACAAAGAAAAGAAAAGGCGAAAAAGAACCCTACAATTGAGGAATGAAGAGCTTGTTCTAGCTCACGTCAGTGTGGAAACCCTAGAGTGGGGGGTTGTTTGTTGGATTAGTGAAAGAGAAGTAAAGGTTGTATGTACGTATGTTTTGTCATATTTAAAGAGAATCCATCGAAGTCCAAAGATATGGTACGAGGATGAGAGAGGGAGAGAGCGCAAAGCAGGAAGAATTGCGATTCCGAGTCCTCGTCAGTGAATCGCAAAATCTAAGTCCAGTCACTAATTAATTAGATTTTTCAAAAGAAAAAAAATTCTTTTTTTATTTAAAATCCCAGTGAAGTTGGATCACCACTTACCAGCTCAAAGTACTGTTTATACTCTGGTACTTAATATAATACTCATTCGATCTTTAGTATAAGATCTATTTAACTACTTTGATTAAATTAAAAAAATTAGTTAATTATAAAAAATATGATACATTTTTTCTAAAATAACATAATCATCTTTCTTAATATCTCATCTCCCTCTTTTACTTGATTATGGTTAATGGATCATTTATAGGGGTAATTTAGAGAACATTGATAAATATGAAAAATGAGTCTTATATTTAGGATCAAAACCAACTCAACAATATAGGACCCAATTGTTGAGTTGGTTTTAGTCATAAATATAAGAATTATTTCTCATATTTATCAGTTTTTTCTAAATCATCCCTATAAATATTCCTTCAACCATAATCAAGTAGAAGAAAGAATGATGATATTAAAGAAGATGATTATGGTGTTTTAGAAAAAAAAATTCATATTTCTTATAATTAACTAACTTACCTAACTTTTTTAATGTAATCAAATAAGTTAAATAGGTTTTATATTAAAGACCGGGAAAATATTACTTACAGATTTTTCTGACAACAATAATATTTATCCTACTTGTAAAAATCCATAGAATCAAATTATTGCCATTATGTTTTATTTTTCAAATATAATGCATAAGACTTGAATCTAATTTGATTAAAAGCTTGTTTTACACAAATTTAATGGCTGTAAACTAGCAAATTTCTATTCGAATGTATTCGGGTTTTTATGTATCCTAATTCCTAAATATTGTCTATATGATTAAAAAACAAAATTTGAAGCAACATCTAGCAAAATTACATTTGGACAGATATCAATTAATTGACAATAAAACATTTTTGTCACTAAAAATGTTATGTTTTTAGCATTTGTAAAATTAAATTAGCTGCATACACAAATTTGTAATTCATATCATAATAGTATTTGTAGCACAATCTGACACACTTTATAGCAATGATTAATGATTAATTAATTTTTACAAATATTTTAAATAGAATTGAACCAAAGCGGCTTTTTTCTCAGAGTTTCATTGAGAGTTGTTCAATAAGATCCAATTTTTGGTACAAATTACATTACAAAATATGTTTTATATTAAAAATGACAAGAGTATTTTGGATTATAACGTGAATTTGCAAGATTGGTTTAAAACAACTTTGGAGCTATAATTTTTAATGAAAGAGGGAAAAAAATTTCATTAACTAATGGGTTTTTTCATCATTAAGGAATCAGCATTTATGAATTTTATGTGACATATAAAAATAAAAAACCTGATAATACAAGGCCTGTTTATTTTTGTTCTTTATTTTTTTCTCAAAACAATGTTATAAAGTTTTGAAAACAAAAAACAAAAGAAATTGTTTGGATAATAATCTTTAAAAAATCACGTTTGAAAAAAAAACTATAAAAAATCACACTTGGTAAGTAATAATTGTTGCTGATAGTGATAGATAATGAATAATAAGTGAGAAGAAAAGAATATTTCTAAAAAAATTTCAAAACAAAAAATACAAAAATAAAAGAACAGAAAAAAAAACATGTAAAAGTTATTTTTGTTTTTTAGTTTTTAAAAATATGTTACTGTTTTTTTTAAAAAAAATCAACTAAAAACAAATTATCAAACAAGCTTTTTTCTGTTTTTAAAGATAAAAAGCTATTTTCAAAATAAGAAACCAAACAAATCTATAGTTTCTCTTAAGATTTGGCAAGAGCTACTTTCAAAAATAATTCCAAAACCAATTAGGAAGTGCGACTATGCCAGTATGCCGCTTGAGCCAATTAGTTGGAATATGAATCTAAAGGGGTGTTTGGGTGATAAACCAAACCATGGTTTAAGAAAAAATCACTCAAACACCCTTAAAAAAACCAAAACCATGGTTTTGAGAAAAGCCAAAAAATTTTGCTTTTGAAAAAAAGAGAGAGTGTGAAAGCCTATAGGATATGTATCTTGTTGTTTTTTTATAAACATATTTTTTTATAAATATATTTAATCTTATATCTTATAAATATATATACATATTAATTATATTATCTTATGTATTATTAATTATGTTAATAAAAAATATATTATTAACAATTTTATTCCTTCAAATTAAAATATATCTAAAAAATATTTTTTCTGTGATTATCATATTAACTTATGTCTTTTTTAATAATTTGTACATGTAAAAAGTGTTTCTGGTAACAACTATCCAAACACTCTTACTTTTCAGAATCACTTTTTCACAAAATCTATTCTTCAAAAAATCTATTCTCCTCAGAATCTATTCTCCAGAAGCTATTCTCTAAACTATGGTTTGGTTATCTAAATACCCCTTAAGTCTAGAATCCAAGTCCTCTCTGACCCGGGGGGGAATACAGTGGACGGGTGGCCCGTCCTATCAAACTCTCACGGACTTACGACTTCCACTCTTCTAGCGTGTTCGGGTTTCATACTAAATTTGAAAAGAGAGAATTACAATAAGATCTCAAAGAAAGAAAAAGATTACAAAAACAAGTAGAATTTGAATTCAAAAGATTCACCAATCACGAACAATCTCCCTCTGATCCCAGTAGTATGGTGCTTATGCCAGTGCCAATTTTTATTTTTTGAAAGACATAACCACGCACACACAACACAACTCATTATAAGCCTCTCCCATAAGGAAGGAAAAAGAAAGATTGCACTTGGATCAAAGCGAGTCACTAATAAGAAAACGACAACTAGTTATTCCAGATGGGAGCAGATATCGAGTAGAATAATAGCATTATAGCACTAGCGAAACGAGCATTTATAGAATACCATAAAGTCATCTTATTAAGTTCCTTGAAACTCAAATCAATCTATACAGTGTTCATATCCAAGTCTATTGTGGGGGGGGGGGTCACCACTTTAACGTGAATTACGAAAGTACAGGCCAAAACTAAAAAGAGGAAAGAAGAAGAAGAATTAAATCATCCAAGAGTGAACTAGAACATATAAGCCGAAGGTACAAAATGATTCTCGCTTCATTTCTCCATCTGGTCTTCTACTGGAACTTGGAAGATGGACAGGGATATCAGCACAATTTAAATGGCATCTCCCTGGTGTCCCTTTGAATCCCAGAAGTTGTACTGAATAAAGATAGCTATGATGCCGGATGGCATATCCAATATGAGCAGCTCAGAAAATGAACCCAGCGCGCAGTTTTTCACTGTCCCATTCATATAACTCAAGTCAGCGCCGTTTCCACCAGTATTGTATTAGAAGCAGGCGGACAGAAAGATATATGTGCATATAACGCATTATGTTATGAAGAGCCAAAAGTTCTATAGTGAATAATATGGTAAAAAAAGAGAAAATATCATATTTTCCATTCAATTCAATCATTCTGAATCCTAAATCACAGAAATTCATCTTGAATATGCGTTTTGGGGTGTTAAATGATTTGAACTTAATGAGGCGGCCAACCAAACCGATCATGCAATTTGATATGTAAAGAAAAAGTAACGTCTCCCTCAGAATGGGTACCAGAAACAAACCAGACTTTCAACGGAATGTTTAAGGAGAAAAGATTATAGGATTGAGATGAAACAAAAACAATCTTGCAAGTAGTAAAATGATCTGAATTTTTTCAGAACCAATTGATATTGAGGTCATATTTGGAGGACCAAAATAGTATTTCACTGTTGACAAATAATATATGCAGTAATAAAATTGGCAGTAGATTCTCACATCAAGAAAAGGTGCGATTTGCCCCAACCTGCATTCTTAACTTATCATTCGTCAGAATGCCTCCAGCTGGATCTTCATTTTTTAAACTTCCATCAGATTCTCCAGAAAATTCACCCTCCCTGGAAATCTTAGACGTCAGATTCTCGTACTTCTCCTTTAAGCCCGAAGAATCAATGGCCTCTGCAAGGCTCTTCTTAATTTGCTGCTCCAATGCAGCAATTTTATTTTTTGATGTCAAATCTGGTGAGTTTCCCGCCTTGGCAACCTCTATTTTCAATAACTCTATCTTGCTCTTAAGGTCTGATGAGCTAAGGGCAATTTCAATTCCCTTGTTGATATCATTGTTCAGCTCTTCTATCTCTGACTCAAACTCTGAGACTGAGGAGTTCTCAATGCCGCCTCGTGTCTTTGCTTTTACAACATCAACTTCTAATCCCTTCGACTTCAGGGCATCAGCTAGCTTCAGCACTACCTCTTTCTTAAACTCTATGATTTCCTTCTTTAACTGGACATCCAAATCACTAGGTGAGGATACACCAGAACCTTCAACTTCAGCCTTCATTGACTTGTACTTTTCCTTCAGTGACTCATATTTTTCCTTTATACTAGGGTTATTAATTACATCTTCAAATTTTGCCTTGAATTCTTCCTTCAACATGGCAGCCTTCTTATTCCTATCTGACAAAACCTTTGCTTTAGAAAATGCTTTCAACGTGTCAAGCATTTCCTTTAGCTTTCCATAACTGGGAGCTTCTGACAGACGCTGGTCGAACTCTTCCTTTAGCTTTTCAATCTGATCCTTCACTGCTGGATGAATAAGTTGGTCCTCTGAATTCGCTTTTGAAACTTCCTCTCGTAGCTTTGCCAGCTTGTCTGTCAAACCCATGGCTTTCACCGCCTCAGAGTACTCTCGATCAACCTGCTTTCTCAGTTTCTGGATTGTCTCATCCAGATCTAATTCTGGAAGCTTGGCGGAGGATTCCTGGGCCTTCAAAATTTGCTGCTTCAGTTTCTCCACATCACCCTCTAATTCAGCATCTGGAATCTCCTTAGCAACAGGTATCTCCTTCCTCTTCATGTTGATTTTCCTCTGAGGATCAACAGGAATTCCTTCCTGGAACCCACCGACACCAATTTTCCGGAACTTAAGCATGCGATGCTTTAGTAGATCCTCAGTTTTCATCTGAGTAAGCTCCTATACAATGACACACAATGAGACAAGCAAGAGATTTATAATTAGCGTATGGCTGTGCATATTTGATTTAAGTAGAGAATTTGCTGGCCTAAAAACTTACATCCATGGCTTCATTGATTGCAACTTTTATCTGCTGTGACACCCAAGATGGATCTGCATGTGCACCGCCAAGTGGTTCCTATTACCCAGAAGAAAAAAATGGAATCCCAATTAAAGGGCAAAGAATGGTCTTTCGCCCACATACAAATACATAAAATGAGAAATTATTGCAGGAGGTACTGGTTTGACAAAGCTAACAACTGATTATGAGAATAAATTATACTGTGAAGTTCAAATCCATGCGAATGGAAAATAGCATCATGTTTCAAAAGCTGCCTCTCAAATGAAACAGAATTAACACCCATGTCATACCAGTCGTGCCATGCTTGGCGGAAAGGAATATACTATAATGGAAAGGAAAAGAATGTAAGGTGAAATATGACATGACGCTTGTGTTCCTATTTTAAAATAAGTCACAGGAAAAGAATGCTATTAAGTAATGATTATAAGCATACAACAGACATTGAATAACATTTTTTCTTCCCAGTAACCCATCCTCTCTCTGTTTGGTAACAAATGCTGTAATGAAGTTATATTGATAGAATGATGCACATTAATAACAGGGGTCTTAAGACAAAACAAGAGAAATTTAAGATTGAGAGATATAATCGTTAGGATTGTTACCGGAATAATCCCATCTGCAACTTGCAATTTGCACAACTCAGATGCTGTAATCCTGAGCCTTTCGGCAGCCTAAAAATGGGGTAAAAAAAATTAACGGCATATATTTTGGTATACAAAGATAGGGTTATATTTAGGGATTGTATAAACCTTTGGAGAAGCTTTAGCACTCTTCCACAAAATCGCTGCACATGCCTCTGGACTGAAACATAAAATAACAGAAACCAAACCAGCAGAACAGCTTACAAGTCAGCACACAAAATTACTACAATTGTTAAAGGATAAACGTGAACTGAAGACTCAACCATATAACCACAAGGATGTCAAAGAAATCAAAAGCCATACACGCATACATAAAACACACCCAGAGGGTTACATCTGAATATAGTGGAAAATTTGCTAATTTAACACCCATCAACAGCCTTCTATCATATTCAACTTTTTTTTAAAAACATTATTAGATTAAAAAGGTTCATGGTAATCGTACAAATTGATAGAAGTTGACCAAGAAGCACATAATAAGAAGATTAATATTATACTATTAGAAGTAATCGTACAATTGAAAACACAATACGAGGTACAACACGGTTCTGAAGTAAAGATCACAGATAATATCAATAGAACTGCGACTTGCAAAGCTGACCTATGATATCCATCTAATATGCAGTAGAAAAGAAGAGGCATGCATAACAAAAATAAACCAACATTATAAAATTTTGCAAATATTTGGTCAAAGATTTAAATCACCTGGCCACATAGAAAACTGCATTTTCAAGCATAAGTAATTTATTAGCACAGCCAATGGCAAGAGCACCACCAGAACCTCCCTCTCCAATAACTATAGACACAATCGGTACCTTCAGACCAAACATGGTCCTCAAATTGTGGGCAATGGCTTCACCCTGCATGCATGAAAATCAATCAAACAAATTAACATACTAAAAACAGGAGGTCAAAGGGGAATCTCAAGCATACTTAACTACATACTTGACCGAGTTCCTCTGATTTAAGGTCAGCATATGCTCCAGGTGTATCGATGAAACTGACTATGGGGAACCCATGGTGATCTGCGTAACGCATCATGCGAAGAGCTTTCCTGTAACTGTTCAAATTGAAAATTCATAATCAGTATCAAATGCAGAGAAAATGATAGCTCCTAGATTAAGTCAAGCAAGTTAAGAGGAGTCATCATCCCATCTTCCATTTAGTCGGCTTCTCAAATGAAACCTAAAAATTAAAAAAAAAAAAAAAGGATTTTAAGTGGCAACATACCCATGGGGAGTTGGCATTCCAAAGTTACGCTGTATGTTCTCTTTAGTGTTTCGACCCTTCTGGTGACCCATGAACATATATCTTCTACCATCTATGGTCCCTATGCCAGTAACAATAGCCGGGTCATCATAACCTGCCCGATCACCATGGAGTTCCACAAACTGTAACGCGAGGAACCATGAGACTTCTGCTAGCATTAGTGGTTCAGTAACGATTAAGTAGGGATTGTAGAGTGTAATTACAAAATAATAATGCGTGGTCGACCTTTTCAGTTATGTTAAAGACATGATCAAGGAAAGTAGGCCTGTTAGGATGCCGGGCAATGCTGACACGCTGTATAGGAGTCAGATGTGTATATAAATCCTTTAAAGCCTGAAATAACAAGGGAAGCTGTGAGGAAAATACAGAAGCATTGCATATTCATCAATTGCTGCTCCAAAAAGAAAGCGTTAACAAGTTTGATTCGCTTTAACAGTTAAAATTAAAAAAAAAAAAAAACGCAAAACTTGCAGTAAGAGAATAACCAAAGGAACAAAAATCATGCACTCGTGCTTAAGAGGGATTTCGAGGACGGTGTTGGGGCATGTACAGATATATAATCAGCTCTTATGAGGACTCTCAGCACAATAAGGCAACCAATTTTTTGGCAAGAATAACAATCATGATTAAACCTGCCGATATTTGGTCTCTAGTGAGATAATCTGATCACTGAAGTCCAGGCCAGTTTCAGAGGCCATCTTCCGCACCTAAAAAAAAACAAAAAGTACAATCCTGATGAAGCAAACTCTGAGAATTAATTCTCAGTTAAATAGACAAACTAAACAGCACAAAGGAAATTACATCAATAATCTTCTTTTCCAGGTCAACTAGCGGTTTTTCAAAATCCAAAGTGACTGGCTTTTGTTTCTCTTTCAGCGGCTTGAAATACGAGAGATGACTTAGCACACCACCTTTCACATTGGGCTCAGGATTATCAGGCCAGGGATATTCATGCTTCTTGACCTTCCTAAGCCTGGCGGCAACTGTAAACTCCCTTCTTTTAAAACCTAGTCGAGTCCTTCCTAGAGCTCTCAAAGGAACACCACTAACGCCATTAGCGGAACTTCGGAGAAGATCAGAAGCTGAAGTTCCAGCAAATGCTACTGCACAGTGAGATGCAGAAGCCATCCTCCGTATACAATAGCAACTTGCTGTGATTCCGCACCAGGATTCTCAAATTAGATCACCCAAGCCTCAGCTTATGAAGTTCGTAAACTGTGAAATCAGAACCGGAGAAGAAACCCAGAAATATGACCATATAGGTTAATACTTTTGCAAAAAGAAAATAAAGCCAACAAAACACAAAGCTGTTGGAACACTTGTAATAAACCCATCAACTGAAACAAGCATAGCTTGTTCTTTTCTTTTGGAAAAAGAGAATTACCTGAAAATGAGGGAGAAATTGGTGATGCGAGCGTGGTTATGGATTGGGAGATAAATCTGAAAATCCAAAAAAATGGGAGGGAATGAAGGAAAGAAAACAGAGGATTACTAAGGAATGAGAGAGAAAAGAAGGGTCATCGAGGAGATCGTCAATGAATGTTGTTAGCTACGGTTGGGGTGTTGTTCGAAGAAAAGGAGTTGGGGGGCGATACTAACAAGGAGCGCGAACTTGGAAGGGGGCCTGGGTGTAATTAAGTTAGTGATCTATCGGTTTATAAATGAGGCAACTTTTTTCGGTTTGGCCGTTAAGCAGCGAAATTTGCTGCCACTGTATGACCGAAGCACGTCTGCATTGTAAGCCGTGATCTCTCCGTGCCGGCACAGCACGCCCGCTTGCTCGCCTCCTACGTCACTCCCGACAATCTTTTCCCTTCCTTGTAAGATACTACTCCTCGGCTAATTCATTTGTTGAGTTAGTTTTGGTCTTAAATATAAGACTCATTTATCATATTTATTAATTTTTTATAAATTATCCTTATTAATACTCCCTCAACCATAATCAAATAAAAGAAGAAGATGGGGTATTAAGAAGGATGATTACGGTGTTTTAGAAAAAATGTATCACTTTTCTTATAACTAACTAACTTACCTAATTTCCTTAATTTAATCAAATTAGTTAAATGGGTCTTACATTAAGGACCGGATGAGTATTTATTTGTAAAACACAGAATAATTTACAAGAAATTTTTTAATGATAATTTATTAAGATAAATACTCCTCCGGTCCTAATTATAAGACCCAATTGACTTATTTGAGGAGATTAAGGAAGTAAGTTAAGTTGGTTATTTATAATAAATAAATGTTGTCATTCCTAAAATATCCTTGTTAATTAAGTATATTGGCTAAAACTATCATTATTAGAAGGATTATCTTGGAAAAAAATGCATAAATATAAGAGACAAAATGGATTGGGGTCTTATAATTAGGACCAAATAAAAAGTCAAATGGGGTCTTATAATAAAGACCGGAGGAGTATATATATAAAAATTTTAATTTACGTAAACTATGTTTATAAATTATTTTTAAAGCTACGCCAAACAGGCTAACTAACGATAAATTAACATCACCAATGTACATTAAAATTGTAGTTTTTTTAATGTGATTTTGCACAAACTAAGAAATGATCATACCATTTATATAGTAAAAAGATTTTTCTTAAGCGAAAAGTAAAAAGATTTGAATCTTGTTAAAAATTACTGTCATCATCAGTCAATCAATATCAATCATCCAACAATCAATTAATATATATATATATATATATATATAAAAGAATAAGTCGTGCATGGGAAAAATATCATGCACCTGTTTGGCCCAACAGAAAAAAGAGAAGGGGAGGGATTTTAATGAAAAAAAAGGAAGGGTAGCTACAGAGGGGAGGGAAGAGAGGGAAGAGTTTTGATGATCCTCTGTTTGGATTGATCAGAGGGGAGGGGAGGGAGCAATTTTAATGATACCTTATTTTGTTCTAATAAAAAATTGACTATTTTAACTTTATAAAATTTAAATGAATTTTCTCACCTTTTTATTTTATCAAGATATAACTATATATATAATACAATTCATTAATTTGGACTTACAAGTCACAATCACATACTTATAGGATATCGAGATAAAAAGTCGTGAGTGATAAATTTCAATTAGAGAAAAGACCTTGAAGCTGAAAAAAAATACGTACAGCCTCTTGGAATTAGAAGAAGAGAAAAAAAAAAGTTCAATAATACTCATTAATTTTGGAGACAACTATATCGACAACCTCTCGCTAGATGTTCAAAAGAACTCTCTTATGTAGAAATGTTTACAACTGATTAGATGTTGATAAATCGAAAGAGTATATGAGGAATTAAAGTATTTTAGTTAGGCCAATTTTGAAACTTAAAATTTTATCTCTCATCTCCTTCCAAAAAACCCCACTTTTGGAAGGGAGGCTAGAAGGGAAGAGTAGAGGAGAAGAGCCCCTCTCCTCTTTAAAAAATATCTTAACCAAATAAAAGGAGGGGAGCAACTCCCCTCCCTTCCTAAAAAATTACACCAGCCAACACAAGAAGAGGGGAGCAACTTCTCTCCTCTCCCCTTTGAAAATCTCGTGCCAAATAAACATAGTGTTAATGGATGTTATCGTGACTTATGAGCAATTTTAATTTTCAATTTAAATCGATATTACATGAGTTTATTCAAATCTCATTCAAAATTTAAATTGAATCACATTAATTTATAGGGTTAAAGTGCGCCAAGTACCCCGAATTATTTTTTCAGGTGTGCCCAATGTTCTAAAATAATTTTCGGTGCATCTAGTGTTCCAGACCAATTAAAATCGTGCGTCCATATCCCAAGTTAACAGAAAAGTTAAGTTTGACCGTTACCTTGCTGACTCAGCTGAAGGTTGACAAAAAAGTCCTACATGGGGGACAAATAGGCGTCTAATGTGTATTATTTTAACTGAAACTCTCGAGACAAGCCCGGTGGCCACAAGTGTTTTCTCAGGAGGCGATGACGAGGTCGAGGAGAGTGACCAAGGGGAAGTTTATTGTGTTCTATGAGGAAGAAAGCAAATGTGAGTCGGATGAGGAGTTGACAGAGACGGAGACAGAAGTGTGCTGTGATGGCAATTGTGGTTTCAAATCGGAGTGGTGAAAGAAATGGGATAAAATGTTGAAGACAATGATAGGATTAAATAGGTGGTACATGTACCAAGATTTAAGAGAGTTGATCGGTGGTCTTTCTTTCTTTGTTTTTTTTAAAAGTGTAAAAACTGGCAGAAGATAAACATTAGAAGAGAAGGAAATAAATTGAATTTTCATTCAAAATAATACACATCAGACGCCTGCGTATCCGTCATGTAAGATTTTTCGGTCAACCTTCAATTGAGTTAGTAAGATAAAATTCAAACTTAACTTTTTCTGTTAACTTGGGATATGGATGTACCATTTTAATTAGTTTGAGACATTTGATGCACCAAAAATTACCTTAAGACATTGGATGCACTTAAGAAAATAGTTCGGAGTGCTGGGCGTATTTTAACTCTAATTTATATTTGGTATACTATTTAGAGGTCATGAAAACGTGGAACGAGAAATAGTTTGCTAGATGCGACTGATGATCGAAATTTCTCATAAGAATATTTCATGTAAATAGTCTCAACATTTACTTGATGTCCCCAGTATGCCAGTAAATCTGCAACACAGTAAATTAGCTCATTGAGGAGACATAGATCCTCTATAAAAGGTGAGGAAATGGAGTTCATGCTTAAGAAAAAAAAATATTGTTATTTCGATGAACAATGAGACAATCATTGAAGTTTTCCCATTATTTGTATATTTCAGATAGCTTAGACACAATTTAATCCCAAACCCAACGTCTCCTTTCACTGTGATAACCTTTTGTCCTATATTTTTCTTCTCTTTTGCCGCACTTTCAAGAGATTAAGAGAATTCCCATGAAAACTGGACCCACGTTATTATAGATTGAGAAACATTGAAGGAAAATTAGTTGTTGCTAATTATTTGTTTAGAATGGAGTTAAAGCTATCACCATTGGAGGAGAAAGAACCATGAAGTGATTTTAGAGGCTGTGTGAGAGAAGAGAATCTTTATGGTGGGGAATTCATCCAAAAGAAGACCATAATCTGATATGCAAATTTGGTTCTTAAGAAACTAATACTACGTTTAGTACTTAATATAAGAATTAAAACTAATACTATTTTAGTACTTAATATAAGAATTAATTTGACTTTTAATTTAGTTTTAAATATAAGATCCCTATCACTTTATTTCTCATATTTATCTATTTTTCTAAAATAATCATTGTAGTAGTTGCACATATTGAAAATTTTACCAAATGGTAATTCTAATTAATACACTTGATTAGCAAGAATATTTTAAGAAAGACAATAACTATTTATTATAAATAACTAATTTAATTAATTTTTTTTAATTTACTCAAATTAGTTAATAAGCTTTAACAGAAGTAGTATTAGATTGCTTCACAAAAAGTTAATAACAGATGCCTAAAAGTTCTCATGAAAATTCATATTCTCAAGCTACGTTGAGAAGAATTAGAGGTTTTAAAGAAATTATGCAGAATTGTAATAAGGTTTCAAAGAAGAAAGATATTCACTAAAAAAATCTCATAATAACCGAATAGGTTATAATGACAAATTTCAAAATAAAAAATTACATGTTTCATCTATTTATTTATCAGTGAAAACTGTTAGTAATTATTTTTTTCTTAAAGTATCATAATAATTCTCCCAAGAAACTACTGCACCCAAGACATGGCAAGAGAATAACAGGCGGCTATTTTATTTATTTAGTTAGAACTGTATTTTAATAATAAGAGTTAGTTGACTAATTTGATTAAATTAAAAAAGTTTATTAAGTTAGTTATTTGTAATAAATAGGTGTTATTTTTCTTAAAATATTCTTGCTAATTAAGTATATAAACAAGAACTATCATTACTGAAATGATTATCTTAAAAAAATACATAAATATGAAAGACAAAGTGAATTAGGTCTTATATTTACGATCAAAATAAAAATTATATGTGGCCATGAAATAGGGATTAAGTGAAACAGAATTGACTGGGTGGTAGAGTCGTGGAAGCATTATTTTTAGTTGGAAAAATCATATTGGAGGTACTTATACTTTTTTTCAATTTTTAATTTGGTACCTATGTGTTTTTTGTTCTTAACTAAATCTTTATTTTTTCTCTATTAACATTATTAATCCTTATGTAAAGACTAAAAATATTAATAGGACAAAGTTATAAGAACTAATATTGCTAAAAAGATAAAATTAAATGTTTAATTAAAAGAAAAAAAACACATAGGTACTAAATTAAAAATTAAAAGAAAGTATAAATACTTTTAATATGGTTTTTCTTTTTAGTTTCAGTAATAGATAAGGATCCCCCCAATCGACCTTTCAAAAATTTGAAGTCTCTTTTTTTTTGGTGAATAAAAATTTGAAGTCTTCATATGAAAGAAATTGGGGTTAAAGGGTCAATAAACGTCATCCTCCCCCTTCTCGTCGTCACCACTCCGCCTCGGCTATTCTTTCTTGCGTAGTTGCTGTCTCGTCCTTCTGCAAAGTCTCTCGATGGCTAGCAAGCTTTCGAATGGTAATCTCAAGAATCCCTTCAATATTTGGCATTTTTCGCTAGCTCTTTTATATTTCGGTCTCTTTCTATCACTCTGCAAACAAACAGAGAACCTACACTGGCCCTCGCTGGAGGAGTATCTTCAACTCATAATTGCTGCTATTACATACCAATACATTTCAATTGTCTATTTTTTATGTTTGACATACACAGAGGCTATTCTTGAGCAGCTGAGAAACGGGACTGCTAAATTTGAACTTGTTTCCTCTCCACTTCCATCAATTTCAGTCGCTGCTCGTAACTTGAAGACAAGTTCCTTTGGAGACAACAGTAGCAGGTTCTTTGCAAGGATTGGGTCCTCGCTGTAAGTTATCCTTTTGTTTGTTTAAAATTTATCTCTTGCCTTCCTTTTCTTTTCCTGTATTTTATTTTATTTTTTGGGTGCTTCAAAAATGGATTGCAGTTTCGTTAAAGACCCAGATATTTCTTCTCTTATATGCCGCTAAACTCTAGGCTTGCATATTTCTTTTCTTTTCCTTTTTTGGTTTGGCATCTTTAATTTGCCTGCATTCTCCTCGTTATTTGTTCACAGCGGCGGGCACTCACCTGCTATGAAGAAGGTTGAGCGTTTCTCAGTCGTGAAGGTTACTGGGGATGGCCGGTGTCTATTTCGTGCGCTGGTATCATCTTTATTTCATATTATTTTAATCTCCTCTGTGCTTTGTTGTAAATGGAATGTTCATAGTTGTACTGATTGCATTTAATATTTTCTTTTTATCATTTAGCCTTTATTGACGTCTTTTACCTTCGAATAATTTAATGGCCTATGCGATTTGATTTTACATTATTACTTGCCCATAACATGCCAAATTTCTTGTGTGATGAGATGCTGTGTGGGCTTGGTCCTTGTTCCCTAGGGCAAAAACTGAAGTAAAGATAACAACACAAATGACTAGCTAGGTAACGCAGTGTCAAGCTACATTTAGATTTTTCTATTAATGCTTGTAAGCTGTAAATCCTAATAAGAAAACGATAATACTTTTTGGAAGACATCTATAGCTGTTAACCTGTCGACTTTGGAGCTGGACAAATGACCTCAATAAGTTAGGGCCAAGTCTGAGAAATGTACAAACTTTAATATTCTGTATTCTTGGCAATCATGATTAAAAAATTAAAGAGAAGACATGGAGTAACTGGAATGCAACTTAACTTAGATAACAGTACCTCATCTATTCATATTGTGGCTGCTGATGGTTGTTTCTTTGGAACAAGACGGGAAACTGGATACTTTTCCTCTTGTTCCAGACTTTTTAGAACTCTATCGCTCAAATTTCTTAATACTGACTTTGTATTCTGACATGCTGTTGGATGACTCACACACAATTGCGTCTTGTTTAAAGTAATGACCTCTGTTTAAGTTATCATTGTTAGCTAGCATGGAATGATATTGATTAGGCTTAAGATCATGAAGGTATTGGATGGCACCACTCTTTGACAAATAGTCCTTCAAAGTTGGATGTTGAATATTACACTGTAAATCATAATTTCTTCCCTTCTTTCGCCTTGTTAGGGGGCATGGCCTTTATTTTCTCTAGTAAGTAAACTGCCAGAGTCCATTCCCTGGCATCCTTGTTGATATGTTGAATTGCCAAGTCCTTCTATACTTGGGACCACCGCATACAATCACAGAAAGTAAGTTGAGTTGCAAAGCAATGCTTATACAATGTATTTGGCCTAAATTTCTCTTCCTTAGGTCAAAGGAATGGCTTACAATAAGGGAATCGCTGTTAACCCACATGAGGAGAGAGAAAATGCAGGTATTCTGATACACAGACTGAATGACACGCAGATGGAAAAATTAATTGATATTTTCGTGCTTTTCAAATTGCAGAATTTTCACCATATGGCTCTAAGATATATATATTATCATAAATTTAGCTTTAAGACTATCATGATATTAACCTGGCCTGCTCATCTTCTATTCTTTTTCTTCTTTTTGTCAATGGTCAACCTCTGGCTTGGCTGCTGATAGCACAGATGAATTAAGACTGGCCGTGAGAGAAGTTATCTGTGAAAATAAAGGAGAACGCAAGTTATATGAAGATGCTCTGATTGCCATCACAGTTGATGAGTCTCTAAAACGGTATGCCCTTTTTTAAACTTTTTTTGGGAAAATTCAGGAAGCATTGACAGAAAAGACCATAGGAAAAACAGAAATAAAGATCATGAAATGTTGCCTTTTGTGTAATTGATGGCAGAAGTACTCAGCACAATTGGGTTTGTTATTCTGTAGTTACTGCCAGCGCATTTTGAGGCCTGATTTCTGGGGAGGAGAGTCAGAGCTACTGGTTAGTTTTTGTGGTTTTTCCTGGATATCTTGGAAGTTTTTGTCTTTTTGTTTTTCCCCACACTTTCATGATTTCAATATTAGATCCATTTTTTTTTTCGCCAACGATATTATATGCATTTTATGCTTTCGTATAAAATTAAACGTATATTTTACTATTTTAACAACCAAAGTTATAATATTCTTTAATGCATATTTTATTACTTTAATATCAGACATCAGAAGAAAGTTATATTATTTTACTTTTAGTGGGAACTTGTGATTAAAACTTTATCTGGACCTAAAAGTTTGCCATCACATTTGTTTTTATATATTGACTGCCTAATCGCACTGCCCCCTTAATTGAAAATTCAGATACTGACTAATGTCCACATTCTGTCAGGTGCTCTCAAAATTGTGCAAGCAGCCAATTATTGTTTACATACCAGAGCATGAGGTATGCCTGAAGTAACTTTATGTTCTAAGTAAATCAATGGTTATCTATTTATAGTTGAGAAAGAAAAACTTGTAATTAGCGTGTGCCTCTCCACTTCCTTTTTCCCCACAGCCATGCTGGACTTTTTCTAAGCCGTCTTACTCTTCTCGTTATGTTACTGTGTATGAACAATAATGCATTTCAGACAGATTGCTAATCTCTTATGTAATGCGGAGATCCATTCATAGGAAATGAGAAATTAATTGGTCACCATGTCTTAATTATTTTGGGCACACTGAATCAGTATATAAGCTAATTGGAATCTGAGACATTTCTAATCTAGTGATGCTTCCCTATGGGCAGCTTATCTAATAATATCCGTATGATATGCACTGATGTATGACTTATGACTTAATGATATCATCATGCCAGGTAATTTAGCTATTGAAAGTTAATGTGATATTATATTGAGTTTATTTACGTGAATCTGATGCATAGTAAATGACTGTTCTGTCATTTAAAGATGATGGCATATTGGCTGTTTGAGATGCTGCTTGTATCTATATTGGAAAAATTACTTGCATCCTTGCAAGGGAAACAAGAGAGATGTAGATGTACGACTGTGATTTTAATTTTCAAGAAGCAAACATAGCGCAGGGGGAACTAAGGATCATTAGGTATTTAACTTGAACACTTAGGCTATGAAAAAACGTTTTTAGCCATTGGTGATTGTGGGGAACCTCCCCTTGCTACTGCTTTTTCAATTTCTTCTCTCTTTTTTTGAAAAAAAAAAAAAAACGAAAAATGAGAATAAGAATGGCTTTAGGGCCAGTGATTGGCAAGTTCCAGATTTTACAAGATAATTGGATGGCTTACTTTTAGAGACACCTTGCTGTGTCTTAGAGGTGGCATTGTAACTCGAGATTGTTTTAATATAGCACTCTATATATTTTAAGCAAATAAATGAGATGGAAAGTTGACTCATGAGTCTCCAGGCTTTCGAATTCTCCTTCACTCCATGGCTGGTTTTCAACTAAAGTAAACACCAAATTTAACTGGGGAAATATAGGCAAAAGCAACATATAACCTAGTCTATAATTAGAACAGGACCCCTATAACCAAAATTTCAAACATAGCATTCAAGCAAGGACCAAATACACTGTTAACAAAAGTAGAGTGATGACTGAAGTCTAATTACGGTACATTAAAACGTTGTTTATAAAAACCAAAAATAATGTCCTGCTGTTATCTTCTTGGACGATGATCCCTTGTCATTTCACTAGATTATGTGTATTGTTTTCTTGTAGTTTATGTTCTCTCTGTGTTTATCAAATTATCAGTATCTTCTGTAATAGCATAAACATATTAGTAGAGACTAGAGACAAGGGACTGCCATCGGTCTTTCAAGCCGTCCATCAACGCTCAATTCGACAGCGAATTTCAAGAAAACCAACTATTTATGCATTTTGGAACAAGTGGTTGTGTTTGGTAGGTGTAAGATTGGGTCTATTAACATATATCTTCTTATTAATCAAATGCAGCATAGGGGGAGTGGATGGGGATCTGGTTTCATTGCCATTGCGGAATATGGAAGTGATTTTAAGAAGAAAACAAGGAACTCGAAACCCAAGAAAGTTGTGAGGCTATTATACAGCGGTAAGAACCATTATGATCTTCTCTGTTGAGGAATAATTGCATAGATGAATGGGGCGAAAGGAAAATTGGTGCATGATTCAGATTTTATTTTGTACTCTTTCCTTTTAGATATTGTAGAGTAGGATTTCATGTGGCTTTGACCTTAACAGTAATAGAAACACTGAATTGTCATATTCTCATTCTCTTTTACCTTTGACTCTTGAACGGTACATGCAAATGAGGAGTAGCTAGTGTTCTTCATTCGTGATGTCTTCCGATTAAACACACGTATGGACCTCAAATGATTGATTATAAACAATTGTACTTATCGTATCATTAAAAAAGACTAAATATTTATCATGTTTAGATTGAAGAATTCTATCATAAAGATGTCAGTCGTGGTTATGCATGAAACATGGTAAATAATTTTTTTACCTAGTCCTTTTTTTTTTTTGGGCCTGTTAGCCCGATCCGAAGTCGCAGTGGTTCAAGAGTAGATTTACACAACCCAGTTGGAGGCACAAATTGAGGGGGTTGTAGTGCCATAAATTCGGATCCTTTAAAATTGAAGATAAGTAGAAAGGGATACAATGATGAGAGCTCTCGTGAAAATGATTTTCTCTTCAAAATAAATTTCTCTTCACAGTAAACGGTACATTGTAATGATGATTACCCGATTAATCTTTACCATATTAAAGGCTGTGGAATTTATCCGTAGAAGAGAGAGGGGCTAAGAGCCTAAGAGCATGTTGCTTATATACATATCGTAAAGCAAAAGACTACTGCATTCGAGAGGGGCCATCTGTTCATAAAATCAATGTCTGTGCAATGGGTCAAGCGTGCAATTTAATGAGCTTAGGAATTTGCTTTTATAGGCATGTAATCAAATGAGATGGTCCAATAGGCGAGTCTCTAATTTCTTTGATGAAACTAGGAGAAATGTTCCGGCTAAGGCATAAACGCTTCTTTGAAATTGGGATGATTCTTGAACTTCTTTGCACCATTGAATCCACCAAAGCTTTTAACGCAATGCATATGAGCTTAGCTAATATGATCGGACAAGTGGCCAAGTTTATTGGAAAACTCTTGGATATCGTTTGATACGAAATATTAAAAATGAGGAATAGAGATTTGAATTGAAATTAAGAAAATAGTGTTTAGTATGAAAAATTATTTGTTGCATGAGATTAGATAAATCCATGTATGTGGGATTAAAGAATACTACGGGAAAAGTAGTATTCACTAATCCTACTTTTATGAGTTTGCCTAATCCCATGTAACAAGTAATTAATCATGCTAAAAAATTTTTTAATGATTTTTTTCACTTATAATCCTAGTTTCTATCCCTTATTTTTAATATTTCATATCAAATGGGATCTTAAATATCCTCTGGTGGCCTTGCTTCTTGGATCAACTGAAGTATCAATATTAAGTTTGGTTGTCAAATTAATCATCTAATTTTTATATTAAGGACTACAAGTATTATATTGATTACCTTCACAACCTAGTCCCATCAGGCTTAATACTCCAAAATTTAACTCACTTCTACGTGACTCATTCATACCCTTTCTTTTCAACCAATTCCCATCTTTTCTTTTTGTTTCTTTCACGGAGTAGCTTTGTCGCTTTTTAAATTCAAAGCATCTATCAACAAGCCCTTTTTTTTTTTGGTGAACAAAGAAATAAACCAAAATTACATTCTGATCACACGTGGAGTCCCACGTCCTTCCCTGTCCTCTCGAAGCAAGTCTCTGATTTCCGTGGGGGGTTGTTCCCAGAGCTCATAAGAGCTCTTGAGTAGAAGGCTTATATGTGCTAGGCAATCGGCGCATCGATTAACTTCTCTGTATATCTGATGAAACTCCACCCTCCAGTCTCTATTCGTCCACTCTAGTATCTTCTGCTGAATATGTGAGTATCCTACGATAGTGGTTTGAGCTCTCAAGGAATCTACTATCTGTTTCGCGTCGCTTTCTACTCTGATGAGTTTGAAACCTATGCTCCAGCATAGCTTCATGCCCTCTAGAATTCCTACCAGTTCTGCTTCCACTATGTCCATGTTTCCCAGCTTCTTTGAGAATCCTCTTAACCATTCACCACAATCACCCCTTATCACTCCTCTGCAACTAGTAACACCTTCTCTTGAGACCGTTCCATCTGTGTTTAATTTGCACCAATTTCTTGGTGGTGGGGTCCATGATACCCATATGGTCTCCTGCCTTTTAGCTTGCAACGCATCACTCTTTGTGCGACACAGATAGTGCTTCAGGGCTTTCCAAATTTCGTTTGCTCTACTGTTTGGTGGTTCATAGTCTTGGTTATGGATTAATGCATTCCTCCATCTCCAAATGAACCAGCAGGTCACTGTGAAGATATCAGACCATCTCCAAAGTTCGTAGCTCTTTTTCCTGTTTGTCATGTTCATATACAACCAAGAGTTCCAATCAGCATTGAGGAAGTCAACTCGATACTTGACAGGTAAAATATTTCTCCAGATTGCCGTGGCATGAGGACAATTTCTTAGTGCATGGAGAATTGATTCCTGTTCTTTTTTACAGATTGGGCATGTTCCAGTGGATCCATCCCATCGCTTGGCTATTTCCTTTGTGATTAGCCTCTTA
This sequence comes from Neltuma alba, assembly GCF_004799145.2. Lineage (NCBI taxonomy): Eukaryota > Viridiplantae > Streptophyta > Magnoliopsida > Fabales > Fabaceae > Neltuma > Neltuma alba. The sequence continues at coordinate 37,535 of NW_021633544.1, forward strand.
TGCATGACCAGCCACATGAAGATTCTGGTTCGTTCTGGTACTCTCAATTGCCAGACTAGAGTCCATTCTCTCTGTTGCTCGTTTGCAGTTCCCCTCAACCAGTTGTAAGCTGAGGCTATTGTGAATTTCCCGTCTTTTGTCAATTTCCATTTTATCTTGGGTCCATCTTTCGATGACTGCTGTTGCACATATTCTATGTTAGAGTAACATCTGTCCCACATCCTGACCATCCCCTTCCAAAGCCTTGAATCACTTCTCTTTTCAATTACATTCCCCTGCTATGTCTCTCTGTCCCCATACTTTCCTTTCAAGACTTGAGCCCATAATTCATTTGGCCTCTTTAAGCTGCGCTAAATTAGTTTGCAAAGGAACGCCTCATTCATAGTCTGGAGAGTTTTTATTCCCACACCTCCCGAATTCTTTGGACTACACATTTTATCCCATGATATAGCATGCCATTGCCTTTTGCATTCATTGTCTCCCCATATAAATCCACACTCTTTTTTCTCCAGTTCATCAAGGATCCCTTTAGGAATACTGTCATGTTGCATCGGGTACAGTGTCATGGCGTTAACTACCGACTTGGTAAGCGTGATGCGCCCAGCAAGAGAAAGACTGGAAGCTTTCCACCTTTGTAATCTCCTGTTTACTGTTTCCACTATGTTCTTGTACTTATCTCTTCTTCTCCGGGGAAACGAGATTTCTGCTCCTAAGTGTCTTCCTAGCTCCTCTACTTGGTGGAATTTGCTCCTGGAACAAATTTCTCTCCTCATTGATCTTAATAGAAAGGACTCTGACTTTTTAAACACGAGGTTTCGATTTTGAAATCCTACTTCTAATGTGAGGGACTTCAGTGAAAAAGGGGTACCTTTCATGGGAGTCAATTGTAATTCCATATAAAAAAAGGGGGGGGGGGAATCTGCCCTTGTGGCATCGATTTAATGAAATGGGCCTCCAATCCAAATCTAAATCTCCCCATCCGGGACAGCTCCAGTATGCATACGTGGCAGTGGCACGCGCTCCCATATCATAACGTCCACGCGCGAAGACTGAAAATCTCCACAAAACGAAACCGAAACCGCAACCAAAGCCCCGATATTTTCACTTTTCAGTTCATTCCATTTTACTCTTTCGTTTCTTCCTTCTCGTCTCCTTACCAAATTCCTCGAACACATAATCCTTTATATAAATTCTAGGGTTTTATAATTTATTCTTTTAGCGTCATCTGCATTCGCCGCGAAATCGTTGATAGGGGTTGTAAATTATGGAAGGGGCCAGCAATGGTGGAATGTTGTACCATGAGGTACAAGAGTCAAAGCTCTGCGCTATGCATTGCGTCAACACAGTGCTTCAGGGGCCATTCTTCTCCGAATTCGATTTAGCGGCTTTGGCATCCGATCTCGATCGCAAGGAGCGTCAGATGATGCTTCAGGGTGGCGTCTGCTCCGGCGATTTTCTCACCGAGGAGTCCCACAATGTGTCTTTGGATGGCGATTTTAGTATACAGGTTTCTTCAATTTCCTCTCTTTTATAAGTTTTAGTTTCAAAGTGTATTCTTTTATCTTCCCCTCTCACCTCTTTCTCATAATATCAATGAAAGCAGGCAGAAAAACTTTGGTCAACTTATGTGGTATTGTATTGCGTGCTAAAATGCTGATTCCTGCGAGCATTATATAATTGTCGAGGTCCAACTCATTTTAAATCTTAAACTGTTAGGAAAAGGCTCGGAAAGGGCTTTTTATTAATATCTACTGAACACACACTTCTGGTGGAAGTAGCAAGTCTCTCTTGTTTTGGCTGAATACTACATGATTACTCGCTAATTGTTGATTGAGCTTATTTGAATTTACATGCGTATTTCATGCTTTAGTTGATGAATGAACGTGGACGTGGAACAATGAGTTCTAATGGTCTACTTGAATGATCTATGGGCATCCCTTGTTGCATAATAACTGCTTACATTTTTTCGCCCGGAGGGAGTTTCCTTCGCTTGGACCAGATTGAGTAAGGAAGGGCGCACCTAAGTTTAAAATAGAATCTTATTCAGAGGTTTTTTCTTGTATATGTCAGTTTCAGCCCCTTCTCGATTTTTCTTCGTTGCCTGGAATCTCTACAAGCCAACTTTTGGGCGTTGCTCGATGCCTTTGGCTCTAGTGCGCAACTAAGTTTGTTTATCTATACTTTTACTGATTGGTGTGGATCATATGTGTATTCTAATGGTCATGCACCTTGGTTGAGCAAGAGATTTAACAGTTTGGCATCTTTTTCAGCTTACAAGTAAACTGGCAGCATGTTATATTTTGCATTCTTTGATCCTTTTAATGCTTAGATTGCATGGGCATGGTACGGGCATGAGATATGGTGTTTTTGGGGGGTAAGGCTACAGGCTTAGCAATGTATGCTATAGAATTAACGAACATTATATTGTATAACAGATCTTAGAATGATATTGTATAACAAATCTTATAATGATAAAAATAGTATATGATGAACCAGAATAGTACTACATTATGGTCCCCGTTTATTTCATAAAACTTTTGTTTGCTTGAGCCTTTTGAACGATAATTTTATTTTCATATATGATAGTCATATGCCAGATAGTCTTGTGGGGATATTTGATATTTGAAATTCTAATAGCTACTTAGCATTTCGTTAGGCTAAAAGTTTTCATAATCATATAAACATTAGCTTGAGGACCAAGTTAACTTGTGTGGCACAAGTTTTGAGCTTTATTTTTGGCACTTTAATGGGAAAGCTGAGCAAGAAGTTTAAAATTTATACATGTGGGAATTAATGGGTGGCAATACCAATTGTCAGGGCAGGTCATTTTTATGACAGGTTGGGCCTCTTACCACTGTAAAAAACCCATAGCGAGTACCTAAATAACAAAAGGTTGTTACTTATTTCCATACGTAAGCTAAGATGTTTGACAAATTTTGAATGATACTTTGCAGTTGTTTCCCTTATTTATGTTCTCTTTTTCTCCCTCAAATAATGTCTAACAAGCCTTTGGAAGATGATGAGTTAATGTCTGTTTATGAATGTGCATTTATACTTATTTACTCTGATGATTCCATAAATTTTATAGGTAGAATGCCAAAAATAGTGAGCAAATTGATATGCATGTATCTGCAGATGTTCGCAATGTCGAGACAGGATGAGGAAGTTCACCAATTGGAAAGACATGCTATTTTTGTTTTGGTTGAGAATTTTAAGACACATACACAATGCTCACTTCGTTCAATAAGTTGATTGGGTCTTAGATAGTTGTAATGCTATTTAATATTTCAAATTTTCTAAGCTGCTCGCATAATACGCCATTTATCTTAGCATGATTGTGCGAAACCTGAAATCTAACGTAAAGTCATGTTAGGCCAATTGAACTGAGTTGCAGATATATGTTAATGAGAATGGTTACTGATCTGGTTTCCAATTCGACTGCAGTCCTCTTATGATTTTTTAATTAATACATGTGCATTAATTAATCTGGATTTTGATTAAATGTCTTTTTTCCAGTGTGTACTACTATTTTGCAGGCTTTTGTCTATAATAGCCAAATCAAGTTTATATGATGTCATCAACTAATCCTTAATTTCCTTTTTGCAAGATGTTGAAAGTAGTTGGATTTTGTTGGTGAAATATTTCCCTTCAATTCTCTAATAGGTGACTAAATCAGGATTTGCATCCTTTAATGTCACTTTTTGCCATGCATTTTGATGGTTTACTTAATGATGAAAAGTTTTTCCTGTAGGTTTTGCAGAAAGCTTTGGAAGTTTGGGATCTGCAAGTCATCCCCTTGGACTCTCCAGTTGCTGAGCCTGCCCAGATTGATCCTGGACTGGAAAATGCTTTTATTTGTCATCTGCAAAACCATTGGTTTTGTATACGCAAAGTGAATGGGGAATGGTATAATTTTGACAGTCTCTATGCAGCGCCACAGCACCTGTCAAAGTTCTACCTCTCAGCCTATCTTGACTCCTTGAAAGGCTTTGGATGGAGCATATTCCTGGTCAGAGGAAACTTCCCAAAAGAATTTCCAATATCCTCATCTGAAGCTTCAAATGGTTTTGGACAGTGGCTGTCACCTGAAGATGCTGAGAGGATAAATAAATCCTGCAACTCGATACAGGCTCCTGGCCAGAGAGTCGATGAGCCCCAACACCATCCTGATCAATTCCTTTCATACGGAGAAGAAGAAATGTTTTCAGACGGGGAAGATGAGGATTTGAAGGCTGCAATAGCAGCTAGCCTTATGGATTCTTCCCCAGCCGTGGCCAGTGCTGAAGCCAGCACCCCGCAAAATGATAATCAAAGTAATAAAGAGGTGGCAACTACCAAAGCCGATGCCCCTCCAAATGATCAATCCAACAAGCAAGTGGACGCCCCTCCAAGTGATCAATGCAGCAAGCAACTGAAAGCTACTGAAGCTTCTCCTGATGGACATGATCTAAACAACCTAGAGGTGACCTCTGTTGTTAGGGTCCCTCAAGGTGAAAACCAGCATACTAAAGAAAATTAGTGTTTGAGAAAACATTGCGCTTGTTCCTGGAAAACTATTTTCCATAATCGAGGACATTAATATATACATGTTCTGGTTGGTCAAAACATACATCATAGGCTCAAATTCAAGGTTATGTGCAGTCTGTACATTCTCAAGTTTGATGGCAATGGACAACCTTACAGCTTTTTCACATGATTAGGAGTTAAGTTGAATATATTACATACACTTTTGTTTTGCAGTGTCATGTTGCTACATGCTGCCATTCTTAGAAGCCATAATGCCTCAAGAACACCGATTAGATTTACATAGCGAATTGAACGGGTAGATGACAACTCCTTTTGATACTAGAAAAGGTATGATTAAGAAAAGAGCGGCTCAAAAAAAGTTGATGCATGGCTAGACATGGCCGCAAGTCCTTTTTGCTGCGGCAGGATGGGTCGGCCCAGTCTAGGTCTATCTAGCCGAAAAGATTTGCAAGGTTTTTTAATTATTTGTTTATTTCTGTAACCAACCTTCAACCCTAGTATGAATATAAAATGTAAAATTATAGTAAGTTATACAGTAAGTTATGAGTAGTACAATTCATCTTAAACTAAATGTAATACATTAATTTATATGATAATACCAAATAAAAATGTACAAAATTATACATGTGTTCTCAACAAAGTAAAACCGTATTAACTACAGGTAAACATAAAGTAGTTATTCTGCATTTATTTATCTATATATAAATTGAACAAGTTAATGGCTTCTAATTCAATTGCATGTAAAATTGGCCAATCTTGATTTATGTCGCATCGTGTTTTTTGTTAAAAAAATATATTTCGCTTTTTTGACATCTATTATCATCTATGCATCAACCTCTCATCGTTTTTCAGAATCAGAGGTTCTGATTTCAAAGTAGCATTTCTCATGGGAACCATGATTCTATTGCTTTCCTCCCACTGGACCTTCTCAATTATTTCCCCATTCTTTTGGGGAAAAACGAAAATTTTATAGCCATTAGACACCTATTGAAGAACTTCTAAAATTCAATGAGAACGAAACTATCCAAAGACAACTTGAATTAATATTGGATAGCTCAAGATATTACCCTCTTGAGTCTAAAACACAAAACTAGGAGTCACCCTGAAGTTAATCATCCTAACACCACTTTCTTTCATGAGATACCATAACACTGATGATTGGGAATCCTTGTTAGTCATGTTGTCCAAATATATCACAGTAATCATGCTGCTACCCACAACCACACTCAACGAACTCCAAGCTCATCAAACATTTAAAATACTATTTCTATTCCGGAGGTTACAAAATGAGACCTTGGGGGGCACTGAACGTCACACCTACATCCCTTTAGCATCTCTTGGATCAGTAATCATACCACCCTGAGCTTGATCAAAAGGTACACCGGTCATTCCTACATTCCAGGCCTGAGGATAATTTGCTGGAAAATTTGGGCCACTTACAGGAACTCGTGGGTATCCAAATAGTGAACCCTGATCGAAACCTATTTCAGAAGACGAGTTCTGCCTAGGCATGTCATAGGATGTAGCATAAAAAGGCTGACCTACCTCTTGTGGGTAAGGGGGGTAACTAAATGCTATAGGAGGTTTCGGAAATGCATTGGGATTAACTTGCATGGCAACATCGGTTGGCTTGATAGAATGCATGGGTGGATAATCACGAATTGGGGTCTCTGAAGAAACTCCTTGCTGTCTCTCAACGAGATGGCAGGGTTCACGTTGGGAGTGCTTCATGTCAAAACTCTGTGAATGGAAGTCCTGTTGAATAGCTCCAGTGTTGCCTGACTGAGGATCCAAAGAAGGATTAGGTGCTTGACCCAAAAATGGTGGCTTTGGCTGTTGAATTGACCTTGAAGGGGGCTGCTCTCTCGTTGGTTGTTGACGGCTTTTATCATCCCAATCCTGAAGCTGAGACTTTGAACCAGGAGAGAAAACGGGCCTATGGGGACCTCGAGCAGTGGAGTCTGATGCTGTAGATTGCCTAACACTCTGTGCCTCTGACTCATTTCCATCCTCTCTCTCTGCATTAGGCCGAAGCAGATCAGAGTGGTTTTCTTGGATGTGAGATTCAAATTCAGTCTTCTTCAAGAAAGACTTTAGACAATGGGGAGCAGCGCAAACAAAGATTCCCTCCATCATTTTGATGGTTTGAATCTTCTGGATTCGTTCATCACACCTGTTCCAAGGAAACAAAGTCATTCTATTTGTCAAACTGCGAAAGATATATCTCGTGAACCTTAAAGCAAAACGTCTATTAATAAAATGAATGAACAAAATTATCCTTGTCCCCTCTAATACTCCAAGCCACTTTGATATTGCAAAATGACATGCATAAGTTTAGAATGTGTTATGAAATCGTGTTAGCTAAATACTTAAAAACTACATCAAATTCATGTTATGCAACGTATTGAATACAACTCAGTAGTAAAATTCAAGCCCGAAATCAAAGGCATTCGAACTAGGACTCAAAGCTGTTATATGTGTAGGTTGGAAGAAGACAACCTATGTTGAGCTGGAAACTAAAATCTTCCTAAACAAATAACCGGGAATTCATTGCTTTCCTATTCGACGATCAGAAGATAAGAAACATTCTTACAGGCAGCACATTGGGTCACTTCTAGCACAATCAAGGCAGAAGGCATGCTCGCAAGGGCTCTGCAAGACCACAAACTGTCAGTCATAGCGAGCCACCATCAAAGAATGCAAGAACTTAAAGCATACGTTCAGCCCATCTACCCTTCCGGGAAAACAGCCCAGACAAAGAAAGTGAAGCCGAACACAAATCATGACAGCCATGATGTCCCGATGACATCAGAAACTGAAATACATCACTAATGAGGTCCATATCAGAACTATACAAAGAAAATAAAACTTCTTAAGACTAGAAATGCATTTCAGAGATACAGATATCACAATGCCATTCCTAAGAAACAGGTAAGTCATAAGTGTAATAGCCATATAATTATCTAAATTGAAGAGAAAAAAATCTAATAGATTGGCAAAGGAATGCTTTAAAAGTAAACCAACTGTCCTCTATCACAGAAAAGTCATCACAGAATGAAGAGCAGGAAAAAGAAAACAATGTGAAATGTTCATCTCAATGTTTTTGCCATAAAATACAAACATGAAACAGAAATGACCAGCCTAAACAAGCGCAGGACTCGGGTAGTTTATGCAGACCTCCCATTCATGACACTCTTGACCCCACTTTCAATCATGCATTAATCAAATGGCAGCAACTGACATATACTTCGTACAACTATTCAAATGACAAACCAAGTTATAATACACTTTTATGCATCATCGACTGAGGAGAATTGGGTGTGAGTAAGAATGAGATTCTCTTAACAGCTATAAGCATAGCACAACTGACACGACATTAATCTTTCCTTTGACTCGGTTGCACACTACTAAAGAGAATGAAGTCAGTTTCAAATAATTATTCAGCTAGAATGTTCTATTTTGTGAATTTATTTTCCCCTATTAAAGTACTTACCAATCGTCCATAGATAGCTATGGGAAAATCACAACGAACACAGAAATGAACTCTATTGCCGAGCTGGCGGCGGGACCTCCGTCCTAAACTCTTCATAAGTGAAGTGGCAGTGGCTGCACCGATACCCTTTGCAACAGGTAGATCAGCCAGGACTAGATGGTCGGGGCATGCAATTGCAGTCTCGACAGGTGCAGACCTCGCCCCTGCTGAACCTTCCGAGGCCGGTAACTTACTAAGCCGAATCTGAAGCATATTCAATAACTACTTCTCACAACTCTCCACGTTTTAAAAGGAAAAAGGAAGCCAAGTTCCGTCCTTCAAACTGCAAATATAGCTATAGCAAAGTAAAAGATAAGCAAGTAGAAATGCTATAATTCCAAGACATCCAAACTACCATTCCGATTATAAGGAAATCCAGAAAATATAGTATCATCTTCCAGCATATTCCACGATATCCAAACTTAATCAAAGAATCAAGAAATGCAATTTCACATTAGCCTCTTGGAATTTTTTATGATTGAAGGAAAGTACAATACTCATCTCATTAATCTAACCCAACACCATTTCTATTGTTAGGAACCTCGACATCTTGAAAACATATCATTGGCCAGAAAATATTGCACGAGAACTACCCAACCTACGCACAGTCTCCATCGTCAGGTTATCCAAACTTCATAAACAAAAGCATATACATTGGCTAATTCGGTGATTAAAGGCAAGTCCAACAATGTGCTTAGATGTGTTATCATTTTAACAGGTATTTGGTAACCAATGCAACGCACACGAGAAAATAAAAATTCAAAATCTGAAAGAAAAAAACACAAGAAAGCCATATCCAGTACATGTCTATGCATCTCAGCCAGAAAAGCGAGTGCCAGAAAGAAAAACAGGGGAATGAAATGCAGGAAGACTAAAAGAGGAATCGTTAAGAAAAATCTCTCACTTGCACCAAGAAGATCGGAAGACAAGCGAGAATTCTTTGCCTCGACACACCTCAACGAAGTTTGCGAGTTGAGAATGACATAACATCGACAGCGATGGATTTGGGAAATCCGGGAAAACGGAAACGGAGGCTGCGGCTTATGTGATTTATTTCTTGGAGCGTGATATTTAAAACGAAAGTTATTTTATAAATATTATTATACTCTGTTAGTAATTATAAGAACTAATTAACTAATTAAAAAAAAATAAAAAAAATTAAATTAGTTATTTGTAATAAATAAGTGTTGTCTTTTCTAAAATATTTTTACTGATCAAGTATTCCTCCGATTCTAAATATAAGACCCATTTTGCAGTGTACTCATTGTAGTGTAATTTACACTACACTACAAAATAAGTCTTATATTTAGGATCGAAGGAATAAATTGGCTAAAACTATTATTATTGAAGAAATATCTTAAAAACATAAATAAATATGAGAGATAAAATAGATTGAGATTGAAAAAATAGATAAATATAAGAGATAAAGTAGATTGAAATTTTATATTTAAGATCAAAATAAAAGTCAAACAAGATTTTATATTAAGGATCATAAGTAGTATATACTAATATACATGTTTGGCCAAAAAAGCAAATATTTTTTTTTCCGGAAAAAAAAAAGCACATATACGTACATGCATATAAATAAATTAATAAAATGTCATATTATTCATAAAAATAAAAACATAAATATTATAGTTCACCTCACTTATTGACAATACGAATTACGTTTAAGATTTGATCTCATACAAATATTTTAATATTCAAATAAATTAAAAATACAACGAAACATTACAAAAAATTAACAGAAAAAATGTATACAACTATTAGTATGAATATATTCTTTTACTTTTTGACAATATTAGTTTAATTGGAAAAATATTATTTATTTATAAAATTTTAATCTTTCCGTTTATTGCAAATATGTAAATATTATTTTGGAAAATTAACAGATAACTAGCAGCATCTAACTTTTTTTTTTTTATTTAGATTGAGATTTTTTTCTAAAAAAAATCAACAAAAGATTATATTAGAAAATGAAGATGAAAAACTTTTTATTAGGAAGATAGAAAAATTTGAAAATATTTTAATAGGTTCTGCTATATTTTATATATTTGGAAAAAATTTATTTGTAAGATCAGAATAATTATTTGATAAAACCCCTTATATTTATTTTATCACACATCCCGGTTTTCCTTTTGAATCAAAGGGTTAGACACTCAAAAAATATGTCCTTTCACAAAAATATCTTCACGCGCCCGCCAAAGCCAATTACGGATTTAAACTTATGACGCCCTCATCTAAAAAGCCCCGTTAAATACCTTGCTATGAACAAGAAAAGCGAACAAACTTGTAAATACCCTGCTACTACAATTATACAAATAATATTAAATTGATGTACAAATAAGATTAAAAGAAATTTCGTTAAAAATACCTGTTTGAAAGTTTACAGTTCATAAAGACATGAACTATACGAAATAATTAAAAATAGATTGCATATAGTAGGAAAAAAAATTATACTCTTTGCAAATGAGTTGTAACGGATTCTTTTGGACAATAAGATTCCGAAAATTAAATTTATTTGCTTAGTATGAAATAAAAATGTGTTTTGATTAACCAAGGATAACTTAAAAATTAAAATTATATTGAAACTTTTTACCAGAAAACGTCATCATATTATCTAAAAGTGAAGAAAAATGATTCTTATATACGATTAATATAATTTATGGAAAGCCTATTTAATTATGTATTTTTCCCGATTGGCCAAAAAATTTCTATTATATACCTGTAAACAAGTATATTTAATGTAAAATAATTGTGCATAATCTAATCAAAGATTGAAAAGAATATAAAAAAAAATCCATATAAAACCACCCGAAATGGAGAAATCTCAAATTAGGCTGGTGAACTTGATAAATTTCTAATTCATTCATGGACCCAATTTGAGATTTGTAAATATCGGGTATTTTACCACTTTACCCCTAATGTCTTTCCCAACGCCACCTCTGGCAAGGATCGGACATCACCCCGCCATTGGCCCCTTAGAACCATTTATTCAATTGTCCATCACCAAACTGCTCCGGAAAGCTTGTTCGTTTGAGTTTAGTAAATAAAAGTGATTTTAATTAAACTAAATATAAGCCAAAAATGTATTTTCTTCTAATAATCCTTTTTATCTAACTTAAGGTTCTTTCAACAATTTTCTCATGCGGCTTAATTAAAATAATTTTTTATTAAGCTTAAACAAATGGGCTCTAATTTATATGGAAACTAATTTATCATTTTGTGCAAACGACTTATTTACTAACTGGGACATTTTCATTTATAGATGCTTATATACTCCTCCGGTCCTTATTATAAAACCCAATTTGACTTTTTATTTGGTCCTAATTATAAGACCCCAATCCATTTTGTCTCTTATATTTATGCATGTTTTTCCAAGATAATCCTTCTAATAATGATATTTTTAGCCAATATACTTAATTAGCAAGGATATTTTAGGAATGACAACACTTATTTATTATAAATAACCAACTTAACTTATTTCCTTAATCTCCTCAAATAAGTCAATTGGGTCTTATAATTAGGACAGGAGGAGTAATTTTATTTTCTAAGAAACTGAGGGTGATAAACAATATTTTTATGGGCCAAATACTTTATTTAGATTTTAAAAACATATATAAAATTACTATAAGTCTAATATAAGGATGAACGAACGAGCAGGGAAGTAAAATCATGTTAACTAACAGCAGTTTTCTTTTACTGAAGTGGTTTGGTAGTCAAATAAAAGGTTTTCCAAAACAAATCTTCTAATGCACCAATTAGTCTTGCTCGTGAAAAAAATGCAGCTCGTGAAAAAAAATGCACCAATAAGTCCAGAATTTTTAAACTAAACTTTTAGATTTCCCCTCATGGAATGAATGAATGATACAGTTTACATTGTAATCACAACTGAAGCAAGTATAAAATCAGCGACTCGGAATGGAATCCTACAGAATAGATGACAATTTTAAAAAAAAATCCCTAGTACCCATATATCTAATTATCATTATTTCCTCGCAGAAAAGAGAGCAAGAGATCTATCCCTGGCTATATGGAAAGAACAAAGCTATTGTTTCTCAACAATATCAATCCATTTGCAGTCGGTTCCTCAGACAATCCAATTTATGTTTGGTTGTGTTCAAGATGACTCAATTTTTTTGACGACCTTCTTAGCCTGGCATTAGAAGAAGGTATAGATTAGCAAGCAAACACTAAATGAAGCAAAGGGAGAATTTGCCTGAAGGATCCCCAGCCAGGCCCATTTCTATAGTCAATATTTCAGCATTCACATGCCTAATGCTTCAGAAGATTTCTTGGACAAGTTACTGTTTTTCAGCAGTAACATGTATGCTAAGAAAATTCAAGCGCATAACACGTGATTCAAATCATACCTGTTCTAAGGTGAGGAACATGATCACATTCCATGATCCTAGCCGCCCGAAATTGGGGATGAACCCCTTATAAAAGGCAAGAGGTCCCTGAAAAATATCAGACTCCAATCAGAGGAGATAAATTACACCAACTGACAATCCTGTTGTCTGATCAAAATTCAATATAAGATGAAGCAATCAGACCCAGGACACCCCAAACCCAGGGAAAAGGCATATCTTGTGACAGAAACGAAAATGATCAATTATTTTCTGACATGGAAGTAGTGTTAACTATGCATAATGTGTCATGGAAACAAAACAACTGTGGTTTACGCTTCTGGATACTGCCCACCATATACAATGAGCTGGGATAAAATTCTGAACTCTAAAGAGCTGAACTAAATCATCTTGACAACTATGGATCCGCTTAATTATGCATATACTACCTAAAGCAGATGGCAATGTGACCTGAGAGAATGATGTAATGTGAGAAAAAAAGAAAGCATACATCATTCTTTAAAGTTTTGATGAAACAATCAAGGGTACTTTTGTAAGTTGAATCGCCCATCATTCTGGATTTGACCTGGGTATACAAACCAGAAGTAAAGCAGAAGAAATGAATTAGTAAAATGTCAACACTGCAAGAGAAGGAGACCAGTTGGCAATCAAAATGTACATAATGTTAGCCACGTAATAATAACGACCAGAAGAAAAAAAGGCTATTTCCTTATATTGATCTACCAAAACGGACGGCAAAAGGCCCACTTGTCAACAAGAAACCTAATTAATCTCTAGATGCCATTATTAGTCCCACCAGTTTCTAGTCATGACCCGATTATGAGCTTATCATTATTGAACATAACAAGACAAGAAGCACAGAATATACGAATTAGTAAAATGTTAACACTGCAAGAGAAGGAGACCAGTTGGCGATCAAAATATACATGATGTTAGTCACATAATAATAACGATCAGAAGAAAAATAAGGCTATTTCCGTATATTGATCTACCAAAACGGACTGCAAAAGCCCCACTTGTCAACAAGAAACCTAATTAATCTCTAGATGCCATTACTAGTCCCACCAGTTTCTAGTCATGACTCGATTATGAGCTTATCATTATTGAACATAACAAGACAAGAAGCACAGAATATATGGTGTAGGCATCAGCATATATTCTTATGTGGACGACATGGAGTTACCACATCAACTGGGGAGCCAATGCAGACAGCAAAGAACCCAGCCCCTAGACCAGCAAGTAGATGAGTTACAACATTGTCGGTGAAGCCTGGAAGTTTCAAAATGGTCTGCAGTAAAGTAAATTGATTATATATTGAAAATAATAAGATAGGGACAAAAAGAATAGAAATTGACTCCAAAAGGCAAGCATCCAGCATCTTGTAAATTACCTGTTTCACTTGATCATAGCTGGCTAGTTCTGCAGCGTTAATAATAGCATTTCTTGCCACGTTGGGGCCAAGCCCAGTCCAAAGAGCCCCAATTCCTTCCTGCGAGTTAGATACACGTTTAATAATAAATGTTGCTGAACTAAAAAGACTACTGTGTGTGCGTATTCCTTCCTGAAGGCTAAATATGCACACCTGTTTTACAATTGTGGAGTAAGCATTTAATGATCCAGAGTACCGTCTGGGCACACCAGGAGGTAATTTTCCTTCAGCTTGAAGTCTAACTTTTACAAGATCCGTTGGATTTGCCACAGTAATTGCCAAAGCACCTGTCAAGAAGACAAGTAAAAATGCGTGGAGATCACATTCAAGTAATTTCCATTTAGACAGAAATAACATTAATTCCTGCTAAAACGGGCAATAGTCTGCATATATGGTAGCAAAGTCATTTTAATAGCAAATAGACGAAATATTCCCACAACAATGGGTAATGGACTCACCAGTGGTAAGGGCAGCAAGAATTTTCTTTGACAATGGGGCATCTCCTACGAAATCCTTTCCAACATAGAAGTTCTTGACCTATGGAAGAAACCATATCATTTAAGTGATTGGCTCGCATAAGTAAACAATACACATGACCTAAAAGAATTCAACAAGTTAATGTGACAAAACTTTAAACTCACGGGCTCATATAACCCAATTCTTAAACCTCCATACACACATTGGCGTTGTAGTCCTGGCACAATGCCCTTCCACAGAGCGGAAAGGCCTTCTTCCCTGGCAATGGTACCAACTGTACCCAACAAACCCCTATATTTAGGTACGGTCACTGCTTCACCAGCTACTGCTTGTTTTTGGATCTGGAGCCTCACTTTAGCAGTGTCCAAAGGGATTGTGCATATCTATGCAATATAATAGAATTTGATTAGAAATTTGAGCTTTTGAGCTTTAATCAGGACCAGAATAGAGTGATTATCAGAGCGACATAACACGTGAACTAAATAGATCAAAGAAATTCAGTAATTTAAAACAAATTCCAAGTCGATCTCTCTGGAGAACAATTCAGGACAATGTTCCATAAAACTAATATAATGCAAAAGCTATTTCATATACAGGTTTATGCGACACAATTCACCTCTTGGCAAGTAAATTTTCAAATTTGCCAAAGTTCCAAACACATAACCAGGTAAGTCCGCAGAAGCCAGAGATTATTCGTCCAGACCTTTGTCTGTCATATGTATCGTCAGCACTGATCAATATGATTTCCAATCACTAGCAATCAATTTATACCTCTAAGCTAGTTCCAATATGTAAAGAAACTGCCTATATTCAGAGCTGCACGCTAACAATCAAATCAGAGTATTTAATATAATTTCTCGTTCGTCATTTATTGACCAATAGATAAGATTTTTTTTTTTTGGGGGGTACATATTCAGCTAATCTACCGGAAAAATACTTTTAGCGCGAAACGTGGTCAGACAACTGGGAAGCAAGACCAAAAGAAAAAAAGTAGAAGCAACGAGAAACCAAGAAATCTACCAGAGTCTCTTGCACATTAGAACCATATCCTTTCAAGAAGGAAAATTACCACCCAAAAACAATATCAGCAACGAATTGTCTTCCACAGGAATGAGGGCACACGCAATTAAAGAATACAAAAAGATGACGCAGAAACCAATCAAGAATTGAATTACCTCAGCAAAACAGGCAGCGAAAGCACTGCTAGCAAAAGTTCCAGCGAAGGAGATATCAGATTTGGATTTGCTATCGGCAACCATGGCGTCGCGGAGCCCAAAGAAATGATCAAATCACGGCCTAAACAGAGTGCTCAGTGCAGAGCAAAATACAGAGACGATCAAAACCAATAGTACAGATGAAAGAGCTGGGAGATCTTGGGATTGATTATAATAATAATATAATACAAAGGAGGAAGAAGACGGGATGTGGGCTCAAGCCAGGGATTTACTGGGAAAGTAAACAAGAAAGTGAAGAAGATTGCGCAACTATTTTTGTTTTCCAGATCGTATAACGGCTCACCGTCCGGTACTCATTCTTCCCCACAACCAAAGCCACATGGTCTCTGAGCTAAAATGCCCTGTTGAGTTGTTTTTGTTATGACAGCTACTATTACTACTGCCAAATGCTATTAACACTTGACTTTATATTGATAATTTCTAGTCTTCAATTTTCAACAAATTTGTTACTGGTCCGGTTTTTAATATAGGACCTAATTGTTGAGTTAATTTTGGTCCTAAATATAAGACCAATTTCTTATGTTTATCAATTTTCTCTGAATTACCCTTATGGATACTCTCTCAACCATAATCAAATAGAAGAGGGAGATGGGGTAATAAAAAAGATAATTATGGTATTTTAGAAAAAACGTGTCACATTTCTTATAATTAACTAACTTACCTAATTTTCTTAATTTGTTAGTTTTTTTTCCCATTTTAGAGCTGTTTCTTTATGATATATAGTTACAATTTACAAGGTTTGATTTCTTACAGCAATGATATATGTCAAGTTAACCAAATTTTTAAAAATAAAATAACTTGTTAAAATTTGATTCGCATATTTCTTGTGTTTTTTCGAAAATAAAAACCGAATAAAATAAATTCTAGAATCATGTATAATTTTTGTTCTTCGTTTTAATTTTGCTGGAAGAAGATGATGTCATTTTTGTTTATTTGGTTAGAGTGATAATACCACTGATACTAATCAAGATTTTAGATTTTAGCTTTTGTGTAATATGTAACCAAACAGATCTTGCTTATCTTTATAAAACCAGATCTATTTTTTAAGTAGTGTAACACTGTTGATGCTATTTTAAACATATTATCCAAAAAAACAATTTTTATGTAATATTAGATAAAATGATATTCTTTGCACACAAAAAAAATTATATTCTCTCCTTTGTTTTTTTTTTTTTGAGTAAGAACCACCCGGTATCCAACTGCGCTTTTTCTGAGCCCTAACCTCTTTTTGGACTAGGTACCCGAGCGATTGACTAATCCGGATTCGGGCCGTGCGACAAGGAGAGCCCTCCACGGTATCCTTTTTAACAAGTGAAGATTCGAACCCCCACCCTCAAAGAACAGAGACTCGCCCCCCTTGTGACCTAGTTAGTTACCACTAAACCAGAAGTATTCGGGTATATTCTCTCCTTTGTTATGTCGATCGCTTCACATTTTATTATTAAATTAAGTTGTCACGGGCTGGAAATCATGTTTAACTGATCATGATTAGAGAAAGATACGAATACAGTCATCGACAGATCAGAGTCCTGAAAATTATTCCTTGTTACGTTGACCAGAAGAGTTTAATGTCTGAATTGTTTATAATAGTACATTTAAGGTCAATTAATTAACTTCTTAAACTCTCTTAATAATTAGACAAATGAGGCACTTCCAAGTGAGGAATTCGAATAGATATTAGTATTTTTTGAAGGCAGCACTACATATTAGTATTTACATATTTATTCACACGAATATTTGACGAGAAAAATGCAACGCAACTTAGTGAAGTCCATAAAGCATAATAATTGTGGAATTATTATTATTAGCAAGTTACAAAATAATGCAGCCGCACTAAATTCATACAAGTTAATCAACTGAGTTAGGCTTAATTAATCAATTACAATGATGACCAAATCCTGCTTAGTTTGAATATGGAATGGTGCCATTTCACAGCCAGCACGAAGTCGCAGGACATCTATCAGATTCCAATGTTCCTAATCACCGGCTGGCCGTTCCCTTGAAACTCCTAAACCATGTTGCTCCCAAAAAGACATTTATTCCACACGTTTGGAATATGGCATACACCCAGACCCGTTCTCAGAAAATATGCCATAATATATTTATATATATATATATTTATATATTACTCCTCTGGTCCTATTTATAAGGCACTTCCAACATGTTTCACACAGACCAAGGAAAACCTTAAACTGCATTAACTCTCCATTAACATATAGCAACTTTCCAATTTTACCCCTATTTAATATATACTCCTTTCAAAAAAGATAACTACTTACACTATAATAAATGAAGGACAAAATATTACATTCACACTGAAAAATTAATGAAGTGACTTATAAATAGGACAAAAAAAAACCTTTTCTCTCTGCCCTATAAATAGGACTAAAGGAGTACAATTCAATCAGAGGAAAACAAACTACTGTATATACACCACACAATACCACTTAGGGTGTGTTTAGGATAATGGTGGCATAAGTGACCTTTTTTCAATTTGACTTTTACAAAAATCAGATTGAGTAAAAGTCAGATAGTATAATGTTATTTATGTTTGGATTGAGTTTTGAAAAAAAAGTCAATCTGAAAAGCTGAAACTTATTTGGATGATAAGTGTAAAAACAAATTTGGATGTAAAATTTTATAGTCATTTCTAATTTGAAATTTTAAAATTTTAGAGGTATTTTTATGGGGATTTTCCTAATGTTTTATGGCAGCAAGAAATTTACTAATCCCGAAGACTTGTTGCTGTGTTTGGTGATTACGTTACTTCTCCTCTTTGATAGGAGTATTTGTCAAAAATTGACCCAATCCGATTGTCAAAGCTGATGTAGAGATCAGGGAAGCCTTCAAGTCGTTCACAGCCTGCATTCATTCATATAATTAATCATGTTCGAGATCAGAACAAACGTCGTAGAAGGTGATAGGGTGTTTTTACATATTTACTTCGTATACCATAAAATTACTTTTAAAACTATGATTTGGTTTCCATCCAAACAATGCTTGGAGTCATATGAAAAACAAGACAAGCTAAAATGCTTACACTTAGAATAGATTCAATGTGACATGTAAGAGTTTACGTACCTCCTGGACACCAACGCAGATTGTCCTTTCTTCCAAGTCATGCTCAGAAACTTTAGTTCTTCCCTGTCATGAAATCAGAGGAATCGAATGTACGTCAAACTAGGATACAATTTGTCGATGCTTCCCAAACCAGAGTTTCCTTCTAAAACTCTCTCCACTGCTCCTAGTGGGATTGCCAGGAAGCTAAGAATCTGGTCCATGAAATCTTCATCCACTATAGCAAACAACAATATTTTGCACTCAGATTTTGCAATCATTGTGTTCATCTTCATCTTCCTATCCTCTCCGTCATATACCTCACTTACCTCGAACGTCGTGGCTTTGGGATTCTCAGTGATTTGTTTCCTTCGTAATGATGAATCTGCAAGTGCCGTATTTGAAACCAGCGAGGTCCACTACCTTCAATTAAGGGACAAATTAAAATGTCTTGAGATGATAAGAAATCTACGAAACGCATTCACGGCACCCTGATATAACACTAAGATTGATTACCTCCTTTGAACTGATATAAAAAAGTGAGATCCTCGATTTTGTCTTTAGTACGTAGACTCTTAAGCAGACACAACGTTGTAGTCAGATTGACAGGCATTACATTCAAATCGTCATAAACAACAAAAGATACCTCCCGTACGTAGCCTTCCCCTGTATCATCTTGCAAACGAACGAAAAGTCGCGTTCAAATATAATTTTGCAGTTAACTGTAAAATAACGATAATAAAGGTATCTATATAATATATTTATATATATATATATATATTGCAAAAGAGATTATATATACCTCCACTTATCTTTTCGGCAAGCCCGTGTGTCAAATTCCTGCCGCATTTGCATTTTGTATTGTTGAAGGTGCTCAGCAGCAAATTAGAAACTCTACGGCAACGGGGCATGTCATGAGCATAAAATTTGGTGGGCTCAGTGTTGAGTTTGAGTTTTTGATTGTGACGTTCCACTGAGTTCCTTGGCCGAAGTAGCATTTACTTACGCGTCTCTGAATTCAAAAACTTGGCCTCCAGATTAGCCACACTTTGATACAAAGAGCTTATGGATCCAAATCTCAAAGGCTTCATATCAGAATCCTGATTCACCAGTCTAGCAATAGTTCCCAGTGGTAGCGTTAGGAAGCTTAAAACAACACCAACAAGATCCTTCTCTGCTTCGGCATAGAGCACAGTGTTTATCTCTTTGTCTACAAAGACCCTCAATGAAATTTGTTTCGGTGTTGCAGTTGAAGATGTTGAGTTTGAAGCCATGGTAGCAATCCTAACCAACCAAACCCAAAGATTGGAAAAAAGGAAAGTGAACGACGAAATAGTAAAGTTTAAGAAATGTGTGTGTGGATAAGGAGACACTTAAAGTAGGAAACTTTTAAAGTCACTTGTTGCCTTATTGGCTCTTGTTGTTAATTCATATAATGGCTGGTTGATTTGAATCTAATAATACCTAGGCCTTCATGACTCCTCGTTTGTTCGTCAACCCTCAAACGGGCTCATCGTTTGTGTTGCATGTAAATGCCACTGAATGTTGCACCCTCTCGTTACATTGGATCCGATTCTGCAACTCCCAACAGATTTTGAAATGATAAGCCTTTGATTATCACTTCACTGGCATTTATTACGATGGCATATAATTTCACTTCTTGTTACTATTTCAAGTTTGAATTTTCCTTTCTTTTTTCTATAATAAAATTCTTAAAATTTGAAGGAAAACAAAAAAGAAAGCTAAGGTTAATATATATATTTTACCTCGTCTCATCATTTTTTTTTACATTATTAGCATTGGTTTTTTATATTGACACGGATAAAGTAAGTTATTTTAATATTTTTATGTCATCATAAAATTTCCTTACATTTCCTTGTTGCGGACGGGAGATTGCACAGGAGATAGAAAATTTTCATTCATTTTATAATTTTTTGAAAAAAAGCGAGAAATATAATATGTGCAAGGGTTGAGTAAGATTAGCCTTATTTAATGGTTTCAAAATCAATTAAAGGGTGCTACAGCCTCAAGGAAAACCTGAAATAGAGGCGGGTTATTGTAATATTACAATACAATATAATAATGCAGTTACTCGCATATGATTATTGTAATATTATTCTCGTTTATTTTCCTTCTTTTAATTAAAAAAATCAATTATTGTGTTACTGTTATTCGCATAAAATAATTAAATTCTTTTTTTTTTGTTGCCAGCATAAAAAAATTAAATTCGACATGCAATAAAGTGTCAAAGGTTAGAACCTGAAGGTTTGCGGATTATGTTCTGTCATCAGAATTTCGAGTGCTCCTAGTGGCAACGTTAAGAAACTAAGAAGTTGGTGCATGAAAGTTCCAATCTACTTTGTTTCTCATATTTACCTATTTTTTCTAAAATAGTTTTTATAGTAATTGTATATGTTAAAAATTTCATAATAATTCTAATTAATACACATGATTATCAAAAGTATTTCAGAGAAGACAAAATTTATTTATTACAAATAATAACGAAACTAATTTTCTAAATTAACTTAAATGAGTCAATTAACTATTATATTAAAAACTAAAATAGTATTTAGAAAGTCAATTTGCAATTATGATTTTGCAAAAACTGAAAAATATGGTTACTTGATAAGCTCTGCACCAAACCACCATCATATAATTATCTATTCGATTAATCACAAGACATCACACATCTTCAAAACAAAACATCAAGGCCAACGGATGAAAGCAAATCAAGAAATTGATCACCAGTCAGTATAGCCACGTTGCTCTCAGGCTTCCATTTAGGCAACAATTACATTTCTGCTTTGCGTCTCTGTTTCACCTCTCTTCTTTAATGCTCAATAGCTCTTCTTTAGTAGTATTTGTCAAAAAAGTTCAGACCAATTCTCAAAGCTGATGTTGACACCAAGGAAGCTTTCAGGATGCTCAGAACCTGCAATACACATGAGTCTGATATAGCGAAGTAAAAACAGCCAAAATAAAAAAAAAACCATTTAACTTCTAATTTGCATCATCTCCTTTCTTCTCTGTCTAAAAATCAGAATATAACTGCATAGGGGATTTAATTTGATTGGCGATACTACGTCAAAGATTACAAAATACGTACCTCTTGTGCCCCAACGCAGATTGTCCTTTCTTCCAAGTCATGGTGATGCACCTTGAATTTAGCTAAAGATGACAAAACATGGTGAGATGAAAAGGGTTTCACAGACAGGTCATCGGCAACCATGAACTTGGTTCTACTCTTTGCATATCCATTGCCTGACTTTTCCTCCATTATTGGAGATTTAGGGTCACACATTCTTAGTCCTCTCGCAACAGGTTTACTAAACAACGTTTTACCGGAAGTCAAATAATATGAACGAACCAATTTGCTATAACAATAACTCAACTCTGACGGACACTTGAGTTCATCGATAGGTAACAACTGGTCATTCACTTTAAAATATGGTGCCACCTTGAGGTCGGTCAACATGTTTGTCATCTTATCTGACTTGAAGTCTCCGGTTGAATCGAAGTTGTTCAAACTGTTATATAATTTGTCCACACACACCAACCCAGAGTTTCCTTCCAAAACTCTCTCTACAGCTCCTAGTGGGAATGTCAAGAAACTAAGAAGCTGGTCCACGAAATCTTCCTCAACTTGAGCAAACAATATCTTAGACTTTGATTTTGATATCAATACCTTCATCTTCATCGTTCGGGTGCTCTCTCTGCTTCTTCTCTCGTCAGTTGTCTTGAACGAGGTTTCGGAATCCACAAGGTTGTGCTCCTTCCCTAACAATAAATCGGTGAGTGCCGTCTTCGACATCAACAAGCACTTGAGTAGGTCCAAAATCTTCAGAAATATAATAAAGCATCAGATGATGAGAGATAATAAGATCCATCACAGCGAAAAATTAATGTTTCCAGAAGATAACCTCATTTGAACCAAGAACCACAGTGGATTCCTGGGGTGGATCTTTAGAGTGTAGATTCTTTAGCAGACACAATATTGTCTTCAAATCAGCAGGAATTATGTTTAGATCCTCAGCAATAAGAAAAAATGCAGTCTCCTTTACATAGCCTTCCAATGTATGAAAGAAGCAATATCAACTGTCGAATCAAATATGGTTTGTTTAATGAGAATAACAAAACTATAAAATGCTTTGCAAAAGATATTATTACCTCTAGTATCACGAATTTCGTTTTGATCGGATCCACTGCATAACAACGATTTGCAAGCAGTCAGAAGGAATGTAGAATGCCCCCCACATTCGCATTTCAAATTCTCCGAACTGCTCACCAGAGAACCATCTTCATAAAAACAAGAGTCACAAGCATAATACTTGGTTGGATCAGTATCGTCAATGTTGAGTTTGAGTTTCTGATTATAACGCTCCATTGGGTTCCTTGGCTGAAGCAGCATTTGCTTGCATGTCTCTGAATTCAAATACTTGGGATCCAGATTACACACACTTGCATACAGCGAGCTTATGCATCCGAATTGACAGGGCTTCGTGTTTGAATCCTTACTCACAAGTCTGGCAATAGTGCCCAGTGGCAGGGTCAAGAAGCTTAAAAGAATATCTACAAAATCCTTCCCTGCTTCAGCATAGAGGACTCTGTTTTTCCTTTTTTTCACAACAACTCTCAATGAAATTTGCTCCGGTGTCGCAGTTGAATCCATGGGAGCAATATTACTAACCCACCAAAATCCAGCAGATGTTTCAGAAACCGCAACGAGGACATAACCTATTTGAATTTGAAATTGAAATATATATAAAGCAAGCAAGAAGATGTATAGTACCTGTATTAGAGAGTGGCCCTCGTTATGGAGGTTGTGGCTACGAACAAGGGCTCTTGAATTATTGGAAACTAAGGATATGACGAACTAAGGATATGACGAAGACTTTGCTGCTACTCCTTCATTGGCAAGGTAAAAGCCTGCACTCTTTTGGAGGTCAAAAAGTTGTTTCCTTCCTTGCTAAGTTAAGAATTTTTGTTAAATACCTTTTCTGCCCATCTTAGCCTCTTTGGCTCTTCTCCTTAATTTTCAGGGTCGCAATCAAGTACAGCATGTAATTACAATAATTGAAGAAAAATAAAATCACCTGAAACATGAAATAAATTATAATATACTACTTCCGGTCCTAATTATAAGAATCAGTTGGCTAATTTGAAGATATTAAGGAAGTAAGTTGAGTTAGTTATTTCTGGTAAAAAAAAAAGTTAAGCTAGTTATTTGTCTTAAATAGGTGTTGTCTTTCCTAAAATATACTTGTTAATCAAATGTATTGACTAGAACTATCATTGTTAGAAGGACTACTTCAAAAAAAAAGTATAAATATGAGAGACAAAGTATATTGGAGTATTATATTTATGACCAAAATAAAAGTCAAACAGGATCTTATATTAAGAACTGGAGGTAGTATATAAGACAGTACTTAGATCAAATTCTTATATCCGTTATATTAAAATTTTTTAATCACACATAAAAATATATAATTAAAATAAATACATGTCTTTATTTTTTAAGTTGTGCTCGCTGATCTTATAAGACATAAAAGTCACTCATCATTGTTTTTCTGATAAGTTTTTTTAGAAATTCATTAATATAGCCATAATTATATTAATAAGAAAATTATCTTACATTTTGTTTTAAAAATTATACCCTAAATTCAAAAGAAAATCTTACTAGAACATATCCTATACGTATGAACGCAACATATAGTAATATTAAATTCATTATACAACCTTGTTTTATACAGACATGTGCCAGAGAACAAACCCTATTAGTCTTGTATCCACAGTGTTGCATAAAACATGAGAAAAACCGCATTGTTTATATAAATCATAATATCATTGGTTACAATTTTTTTTATATACTTATCTGACACGACTGGATTCCAACATTAAGAGTCAGGAGAATTACTGTAAAGTCCTAAATAAAAAACATAATTACTAAAAACTTCTAAAAATGATAAGCTTTAAGATTATAAATCACAACTTTGTCATTGAGACTTACTAGTTGTTGAGACCTCAGTGTATTTTTTGGTACAAGAAAATTTAGATAAGTTGGAATCCGAGGGCTTACCAGTTACCAGGACCCATGCATACTTCAAGCTCAGAAAGCACTTATAGAGTTCATTACAGAGTGTCTACTAACAAAGTTCTTACATCAATAGCAGGATTTAAATTCATGATCTTGTGAATTATTAGCCAACTTCTTACCAGTTAGATTAACTCTTGTTGGTACCAGTTTTATGATCCTGTTGCTTGGTGTTTGGTGTTGCTGGGGCCTGCTCTTATCCACAGGCCTTGCCTTGTCTCAACAAACGGTACCATACATGGGCTTATATTTAATTATTTATAATCCCCATTGGACCGTATATAATTTTTTTGGGCAAAACATTGGACCGTATATATTGAGGATTGAAAATATATTATCCTACAATATTATAAAGTTATTAGAACGGCAACTAGATGCGAATAATTCTATAAGTATTGTACTGAAATCTTTCTGAACAACTATATGTTGTAAACACATCATGATTCATTTTGTGAAAGGGTGAAGAGCAGTTTACTCTTATTTTGGTATAGTAAAAATAATCATGCATCAATTGAAATTGATTTTCTTTTCAAAAGATCTTAAGAGATTAAACTTCATTTTATTCCAGTTTTAAGAAAATCCTTTGTCTTGTTGATTATTGACGAGAATGTGGCTTTTTCGTTCTTTCTCCCAATAAGCTATAACCATTAAAAGTTAAATTTAAAATGTTGTAAATTTCTTTAATATTTTGCTAATTTTAATTGATTTCCTTAGTCCTAAAAAAGTAGTTAATAAAAAAGAGCGGAGAGGGTAATTAAGTTTGAAATCAAAAAATGAGAAGTGGAACAAATCCAGCTTGCTTCAACTCCCCTTGATTTAACAGAAACATATTTTTCAATTTTGATTTAACAAAAACTGAAAAATATGACCACCATCATAAAATTATCTATTCAATCAAAAGCCATCACACTTCTTCAAAACAGTACAAAACATCAAGGCCACCATGTGAAATTAAATCAAGAAACTGATCACTAGTCAGCAGCCACGTTGCTCTCAGGCTTCCATTTCGGCAACAATCATATTTCTGCTTTCCGTCGTCTTTGTTTCACTTCTCTTCTTTATTGTGTAGTAGTACTAACTTTTTAGTATTTGTCAAAAAAGCTCAGACCAATTGTCAAGGCTGATGTTGAGACCAAAGAAGCTTTCAGGATGCTCAGAACCTGCAATACACATGAGTCTGATATAACAAAGTGAAAATAACCACACAAAAAAAAAAAAAAAAACCGTTTAAATTCTAATTTGCATCATCTCCTTTGTTCTGTGTCTAAAAATCAGAATATAACTGCACAGGGGATTTAATTTGATTGGCGATACGACGTCAAAGATTAGAAGATACGTACCTCTTGTGCCCCAATGCAGATTGTTCTTTCTTCCAAGTCATGGTGATGCACCTTGAATTTAGCTAAAGATGATAAAACATGGTGAGATGAAAAGGGTTCCACAGACAAGTCATCGGCAACCATGAACTTGGTTCTACTCTTTGCATATCCATTCCCTGAATTTTCCTCCATTATTGGAGACTTAGGGTCACACATTCTTAGTCCTCTCGCAGCAGGTTTACTATACAACCTTTCATCGGCAGTCAAATAATATGAACGATCCAATCGGCTGTAACAATAGCTTAACTCTGACGGACACTTCAATTCATCGATAGGTAACATTTGGTCATTCACCTTAAAATATGGTGCCACCTTGAGGTTGGCCAACATGTTTTTCATCTTCTCTAACTTGAAGTCTGCGGTTGAATCGAAGTTGTTCAAGCTGGTATATAATTTGTCGACACACACCAACCCAGAGTTTCCTTCTAAAACTCTCTCTACAGCTCCTAGTGGGAATGTCAAGAAACTAAGAAGCTGGTCCACGAAATCTTCCTCAACTTGAGCAAACAATATCTTAGACTTTGATTTTGAGATCAATACCTTCATCTTCATCGTCCCAGTGCTCTCTCTACCTCTTCTCTCGTCAGTTATCTTGAATGGAGTTTCGGAATTCACAAGGCTGTGTTCCTTCCTTAACAATAAATCTGTGAGTGCTGTGGTCGAGGTCAACATGCGCTTGAGCAGGTCCAAAATCTACCAAAACATAATTAAGCATCAGATAATGAGAGACAATACGATCCATCATAGCAAAAAATTAATGTTTCCAGAAGATAACCTCATTTGAACCAAGAACCGCGGTGAATTCCTGGGGTGGATCTTTAGAGCGTAGATTCTTTAGCAGACGCAATATTGTATTCAAATCAGCAGGAGTTACATTTAGATCCTCAGCAATAACAAAAGATGCAGTCTCCTTTACATAGCCTTCCAATGTATCATCTGCATTTTGGACCAAGTATGAAAGAAGTAATATTAACAGTCGAATCAAATATGGATTGTTTAAGGATAACAAAATCATAAAATGCTTTGCAAAAGATACTATTACCTCCAGTATCACGAGTTTCGTTTTGATCGGATCCACTGCATAACAACGATTTGCAAGGCGTCAGAAGGAATGTAGAATGCCCCCCACATTCGCATTTCATATTCTCGGAACTGCTCACCAGAGAACCATCTTCATAAAAACAAGAGTCACAAGCATAATACTTGATTGGATCAGTATCGTCAATGCTGAGTTTGAGTTTCTGATTATAACGTTCCATGGAGTTCCTTGGCTGAAGCAGCATTTGCTTGCATGTCTCTGAATTCAAATACTTGGGATCCAGATTACACACACTTGCATACAGCGAGCTTATGCATCCGAATTGACAGGGCTTCGTGTTTGAATCCTTACTCACAAGTCTCGCAATAGTGCCTAGTGGCAGTGTCAAGAAGCTTAAAAGAATATCTACAAAATCCTTCTCTGCTTCAGCATAGAGGACTCTGTTTTTCTTTTTGTTTACAACAACTCTCAATAAAATTGGATCCGGTGTTGCAGTTGAATCCATGGGAGCTAAATTACTAACCCACCAGATCCAGCAAATGTTTCAGAAACTGCAATGAGGACGTAACCTATTTGAAATTGAAATATATATATAATATGTATTTATATATATATATATAGCAAGCAAGAAGATATATAGTACCTGTATTAGAGAGTGGCTCTCGTTGTGGAGGTTGTGGTTACGAACAAGGGCTCTTCAATTATTGGAAACTAAGGATATGACGAAGACTTTGCGACTCCCCCTTCATTGCCAAGGTAAAGGCCTCCGCTCTTTGGAAGTCAAAAAGTTCTCGCCTTCCTTGCGAAGTTAAGATTTTTCGTTAAATGCCTTTTCTGCCCATCGTCGCCTCTTTGGCTCTTCTCCGGAATTTTCAAGGTCGCAATCAAGTACAGGATATAATTACAATAATTGAAGAAAAATAAAATCACCAAAAACATGAGATAAATTATGATGTACATACATATATATATATATATAGAGGACAATATTTAGATCAAATTACTTGTATCTATTAAACCAAGTTCTTTAATTACACCTAGTCATGTGTTATACATGGTCATGTGTGGTTAGAGAATATAATACTCCCTCCGTTCTTTATTATAAGAGACATTTGATGCTTATGGCATGTTCCTATATATAAGAGACACTTACAAGTTGTCTTTACTTTTTTGTGTTGATTTACTATTTTACCCATATTTATTATCTCCAACTCACACTCTCTCTCCCTCCCACTTCTCTTTCTTTGAATAATTTAATTGTTCTCTCTCATACTCTCTCTCCTTATTAATGAGGGTATTTTTGGAAAAAAATTATACTTTTTACACATTAATTGTTCTTAACTAATTTTAACTGTTTTTTTTATCAACGTATTTCGGTTATTTGTCTCTTATAATAAGGAACGGAGGGAGTATAATATAATGGAAATAAAGGATTTAATCTAAATATTTTCCTACGTATAATTAGTACTAATTTAACAAACTTCTTTACTATACTCAAATTAGTCATTCAGATCCTAATTATAAAATCTTATTTGTAGATTATGAACAAAATCTTATAATTGGGATTAAAAATAGTATTAAGGACCGGAGGTAGTATATAACACAAATCTTTTAACATATTTATATTTAATTTTTTAAAAATATATAATTAAAATGAACATGTGTCTTTATTTTTTAAGTTGTGCTCGCGGATATTACAAGATATAAAATCACTCATCATCGTATTTATGATAGTAATATTAAATTCATTATACAATAGTGTTTTTTTTTTTTTTTGATACACTTGAAAGGGGAAAAGGCTAAACAAGACTAGGAGACGCAATGATTGTCTGCACCGCAATCGAGCTTAAAACTTGGAGACCCATTGCACCATTAAGAGCAAACTTTGCGAGGGAGTCAGCCATTCGGGTGTCCTCACGGCTGACAACCTGGAGTTCTACTTTCCAATTCCATTCGAGCATACTCTGGAGTTCCTGGATGACTTCTCCTTCAGTGTGTAAGCTGCTGTCACCTCCAGCGATAAGTTGAATGGCCTCTGTAGAGTCGCTAAGTAATATAATCTCACGCTCCCCTAGGTCCCAGGCTCGTTTAAGACCCACCAAACAACCCCATAACTCTGCCGTGAGGTGGTCCCCGTGATCTAGCTTGTGAAGAAATCCCTCCACTAGCTCGTTGTTGTGTCGTCTTAGAACACCAGCACAGGCAACTGTACCTTGGGTCACCGAGAAGGCCCCATCAACTTCCACAATCAGCTTGTCACCCATATCTGTATTCACCTGCTGTGACACATGGCGCTGAGTAGTGTTCATGTTTATTCCCCGCAACTTAGTTGCCGAGAGTTTCATGCAAGTCAGTATCGCTTGCGCTTGGGTTGGGAGAACGGAAAACTCGGTCACCTTGTTTAAATGAGTTAGTTCATTTCTAGCCCTCCAAATCAGCCAACACAAGACAGAAAACATACACTTCCATTCACCCTCTATTTGGCTGACGTTCCTTGAAAGATTCAACCGGAGCCAGTCCTGGGTTTCAACAGAGAAGAACCTGTGATAATATTCTGGTTTAACAAAGGGTTCCCAGAGGCGTTTACTATCTGGACAATCACGTAGTGCATGAAGTTCATCTTCCACCTCGTGTTTGCATTTATCACAAAGACCGTTATGATGGAGTCCCCGTTTTAGTTTGCGCTTGTTGGTAATAAGGCGCTCGTGGTGGAGGAGCCAAGTAAAAGTTTTACAGCGTTGAGGAATTTTCATCTTCCAAATATTCTTCCAGCTTATATGGGTGGGAAGGCTTGGGGGGTTTAGAACAGCGTAAGCTGATTTAGTAGAGAACGTACCACTCTTATGCCATTTCCATCGAGCTACCTTACCGCCCTCCCTATCATCCTTTTCTTCAATGCCCTCCTTCACATGGTTCCAATTGCTCTTGATTCCTCTCCATGTATTTGAGCCAGTTTTTGAGCATTGATATGAGGAATAAGGTCGTTTCCACAGCCATACTTGTGACGGATCACTTTAACCCAAAGGGCATCGCGTTTGGTAACTAGGCCCCAACCGAGCTTCATCATGAACGCTCTATTTTGCTGTTTAATGTGCTTCATACCAAGGCCTCCCATTTGTTTGTCCATGCAGATACCATCCCAAGAGATGAGGTGCATTCTTCGCTTGTCATCTGAGGAGCCCCACAAGAAATCTCGGGCTTGCTTCTCAATTTTCTTGCAAGTGCTATCCGGGATGTAGGCCGTTTGCATAGCGTAGGAAGGCATAGCATTTATTACAGAACTGACAAGAGTACCACGTCCAGCAAATGATAGATTATTAATTTTCCAACCACTGAGACGGCCTTTGATTTTATCAATAATAAATTGGTAGGTGCTATTTGAGACACGTTCATGGTGGAGGGGAGCCCCAAGGTATTTTCCAAGATTAGCAGTCTGCATAAATCCCAGTTCCTCACTAAGCTGGTGAGCTCTAGTGTGGTTGACATTTTTGGAGAAAAAGACTCGAGTTTTTCCTTGGTTCACTTTTTGTCCTGGAGCTTTGCAAAAATTTTGTAGGCACTCCTTAATAACCGATACTTGTTCTAGACTAGCCTCTGCAAAAATCAACAAATCATCAGCAAAAAACAAATGGGATATAGGAGGGCCATACTTACCTAGTTTAATGGCTCGCCATCTCCCAGAGTTCAATTCAGCTTGTATAATGTGAGCGAGTTTCTCCATGCAGAGCACAAACAAATAGGGAGAGAGTGGATCTCCTTGACGAAGTCCTCGAGAGGGATTAAAGATATTTGCTTTGTCGCCTTCCCAAAGAATTTGCATCGAAGGAGAGGATATACAAGAATAAATGACATTTTTAATCGAATTGGGCATTTTAATTTCATCAAGGCAAGCTAAGACGAAATTCCAATTAATCCGATCATAGGCTTTCTCCAAATCAATTTTTATTGCCATAAAGCCTCTTTTTCCAGACATATTATTCATTGAATGAATCACCTCCTGCGCCACTATAATATTATTTGAGCTTGTACGCCCCGGAACAAAACTGCACTGGTTAGGAGAAATAATTTGAGGAAGAAAATTCTTCATCCTATTAACCACCACTTTAGTAATAATTTTATAGATCACATTGCACAGACTAATCGGTCTAAAATCCTGAATAGTCTCTGGATGGTCTTTTTTAGGAATAAGCACAATAAAAGTATGGTTAATATTTTTAATAGATGAAGGATTAGCAAAGGCTTCTCTAACTAGCTCAATAATAGATTTACCTACCAATCCCCATTGACTTTGAAAAAATAAAGCATTTAAACCATCAGGGCCAGGGGATTTCAGAGCGCCCATGCTAAAAAGGGCAGCTTTTACCTCTTCTCCATTGATCTCTTTCGCAAGTTCTGCAAGATGCATAGTCTCGAGCTCAGGGTAGGAAACTCTATTCTCATTCAACTTGTCATTATATCCATCATCTTGAAACAAGTTAATAAAGAAATCAGTAGCAACCTTTTTTATTACCTCAATATTGTCTGTCCATTCTCCACTATCTTGCCTGAGAGCTTCAATTTTATTGCGTCGTCGCCGCCCATTAGCTCTTGCATGGAAGTATTTGGAGTTTTTATCACCAAGATTATACCAATCACATTTGGCTTTCTGAGCCCATAGAAGTTCCTCCTGAATGATCACCTCTTCTAGTTCTAGCCAAAGCTTTTTCTGAAGTTGTTCCAAAGAGGAAGATATACCGGTATTGGATATAGACCGTGAGATGCCCTCAAGTCTACCCATAAGTATACTCTTCTTTTTTCCAATATGGCCAAAGACATTTTTGCTCCAATCAATGAGTTCTTTAGTGAAGCTGTCGACATTTTCATTCCAGTTACTGTTGTCCTTCCAATTTTCCTTCACTAACCTGCTAAAGTCATCATGGAGAACCCAAGGTGCATTAAAACGAAAAGGTCGAGAAATAAAGTTCTTAGGGAACATACCATACCGAAGCTGGAGCAAGATAGGGCGATGGTCTGACTTAAACCATGGGAGATTTTTGACAATAGCATCAATAAAAGTGCTCCTTGCTCTTGAGTTCGATATAACTCGGTCAATTCTGCTTTCACACTTGTCCCTTTTCCAAGTGAAAAAAGGTCCCGAGCAACCCATATCTGATAATTGTAACTGGCTAACCCAATTGCAAAAATCTCTATCCATCGGGGTTACTTTGGCTGCATTGGATTTGCGCTCATGATAGAATAGGGTCGCGTTGAAGTCTCCTCCAATAAACCACGGCCACTGATTACCTGGGTCAAGCTGGGTGAGTTTACCCCACAAAGAGCGACAGATGGTGTAACATCCCAAATTTATTTAGGTTTTAGAGTTAGTTAGTTAATATATATACATATTAATTACATATATATATGTATAATGTTTGGAACGAGTAAATGTTCCCTTATTATTCAAAAGGTATATTAAAAAAAAAAATTAAATAAAAAAAAATTAATTGAAAAAGATAAGTTTGTTAATTGTAGATATGGTAAAATACATGTAATAAAAATATATATATATATATAAATCGATTATATGTATATAAATCAAACATCTTTGAATAGGGAGAATAAATAATGATATAATAATATAAGATAGATTGGAATTCAAATTCGAATATGTTATACGAATTTTAATAATATATATATAAAATCATATATACAAAACAAAACAGATTTGAGTTTAATTTAAATTAAAAGAAAAAAAAATTTGAATGATTCTGGCAGATTTCATATCAGTCGGTTATCTACTTAAGATTAATGAAATTTCCATAATAATAGTAAGATAAAGTAATTAATTAATTAAATGAAGATTTATTAATTTTAAAAATATAATAACTTAACCCTACTTCCTACCCACTCATTCTTTATCTTTTAGCCGCCACTCAGTTTCTTCTTTAGCTTTTCCGCTACCGTAGACCGGTGGTTTTCAGAAAGCGTTACTCCTGCTTCTACTCTAAACATTCCATCTTCATAAATCAAATTAGATTCAAGGTAAACTTTTCCATTCTTGTTTCTCATCTCTTTTTATATTACCTTTTTCATAAGTTCTCTTTACCTCATTCCTTTCGTCCTTTCTCCTTAGTCCACCGTAGGCCTTCTTATCACCATCATCTTCAAGACATATATATTTGTTAAGGTGTGTACCTACTTTTCTTCTCCTTTTTCGTATATCTCTCCCTTGTATCATGTGTTTTTGTTTTAGATTCTGCCTCTTCGTAAGACTATGCACATATATATGCTTGATAGAAATATAAATAAATATATGCTCCTCTCTATATATGTATATATATATTATCATCATCTTCTACCCCGTTTCGGTGTTCTTCCCCTCTAGTCATAGGTGTGTACATTCATATATTGGTATCCACAAGTCATTTAGCAACGTAGATAAAACAAATTTACCCCCTGTTAGCATTAAAAGATGGGATAATGGCTTAAGAGGAAAAAAAAAAAAAAAACACACACACACACATATATATTAAGGACGCATAGTTGGTAGGGATCGGTGGATTTTTTTTTTTTTTAAATGAGTGTTCCCTTAAATCATTTATATATATATAATTATATATATATTCGCATAATAGGTTAAAATAAATAAATAATGGGGAATTGTGTAAACTGAATATATGTATGAAATTTATGGTTAGTTATAAATAGGTGTGAATTTAAAAGGGTCTCTTGACAGCTTTAAAATAATATTTGAAATCAATAATATGTAAGCAATTTGTGATCCTGAAATTTAAGAAGACTTAATTAGAGGCCCGTGGCATAGATTTAAAACTTAAATGGCTTTTAGGAAAAATCTTAGAGTAGCTTTGAGATAAACTTGAATAGCTCAAATTATAATTGACTTGGTATTTGTATAATTTTGTAGACTCTCACTGAGAGCCTTATTGCTTGGAATTTTTGTTTCACTACTGAGGAGCAAAGGGAGTCAGGTAACTTAGGGTTTTTTCTATGTGTGTGCAATCTTTATCCATCATTATTAAAATTGTATTGACTCTATCGACTTAATTGTTGCAAATAAATAGATAAGACTAAAAAGGTGAAAGAATAAAATTGTATTATCTTCTATGTTATTTGAATTCTCCTTTAAGCATGAATGTGTCTTGGATATTTTTGTGAAAAATTTATGGTAATTCGTTTTCTTTCAAGCATGCTTGCATATACTGGATTTGTTATACATTCATGACATGCATAGGCGGTTGGACTTGGGAGTTTATAATATTGATATATGTGACAAATTGTGACCACGTGGTTTGCCTCCACTTAGCGCAAAGTGGTTGGCCTTTTTAGGGCCCTGTTCCTTAATACTTACCTGGCCAGGTTTGTAGAGGGGGAACGTGGGACAGTGACACCTCCTGGTTCTTTTAAGGAGGGGAGCCATAGTCTAGGCTTGGGCTCTGTATCTTTGGCCAGATACATCCTAAGTACTGGAGTAGCTTTGGTCAGTCCAGTGTGTGGGCCAGACCGTTTATAAGCCTATGGTTCCAGTCAGCGGAATAAGGTTGGATGGAGCAATAAGGGTGGAAGCATCCATTGCATATGAACATGGTATATTATTGAATTAGTTACATATTTTGCTAATGATTATTTAAGCTATTGCAATATCTGTTCGCTTAGCCAATATGAAAATGTTTGGGTAATGGTTGTATCTACATGGTTGAATTCTGGGTTACTGAGACGTTTGTGCTCACCCCAATTATTTAACATTTTTCCAGGTGATAATCCTTATAGGGAGCAAAGGAAGGTACCGGAGGAGTGAGCTAGTAGCTCTTACACTTCTCAAGTACATGCTGAATTAATTTGATTCTTTACTATTTGCCATGACCCTAGAACTTCAAATCAGTATTTTGTTAATTCCTTGAATGGATAGATTTTAGCGTTTCATTTCAAGTTTTATCCACGGGTTATGTTATGTTAGACTTTGAGACTGCAAGCTTGGATATTTATGCCCGAATTAAATTATGGGTTTAATTGCTCATGTTTACTTATGGTGATTAAGAGGCTGAGTCTTTCAGTGAACTTTATCATTAAGATCAAACTAGTTTTTACATGG
This sequence comes from Neltuma alba, assembly GCF_004799145.2. Classification (NCBI taxonomy): domain Eukaryota; kingdom Viridiplantae; phylum Streptophyta; class Magnoliopsida; order Fabales; family Fabaceae; genus Neltuma; species Neltuma alba. The sequence continues at coordinate 72,760 of NW_021633544.1, forward strand.
TGTTTTAAGTAGCTTAGAAAATAGGGTGTTACAGATGGTGCTATTTGGGCTCGCATAAACTGAAGTAACATAAACTTTGTCGTCATTTTTTTCAGCCACCACGTGAATATATTGATCGTTCACTTCAAGAACTTTGATAGAGAAGTTTTCATTAGTCCAAGACACCCATAAGCCACCTTTGAATCCCGACGCATCAACAATTTCGCAATGTTCAAACCCAAGCTTTTTACTGATTTGTTTTGCTTTATCGCCACCAGATTTGGTCTCAAAGAGTGCACAAAAGTCAACTCTATATTTTTTTTTAATTTCTCTAATGAGTCCTGGAAAAGCCTTGGACCCCGTTCCCCTGCAATTCCAAAAGATACAGTTCATGGTACTGAAGGTATAGGGGAGTTCATGCTTATAGACCCCTTGTTGCTCTCATGAGAAGTAGTCATATCACCGTTCAGGTTATCTGGCTTTTCAGAGACGTGTGCGCGCGTAGCCATGATCATCTCCCTGTCGGAGTAACTCCCATTAGGTGAAGTCGAGATGGATGTTAAAACAATATCCATAGGATTTGAGGTTTCCTGAGTAGTCATCGTGTTATTTGATCTCCCTTCCAGTTCCTTGGTTTTATCAAACTCAGACCCGTTCTCATTAACATTCAAGAGTGCCGCAAAAGGGTTTTGAGCTTGCCAAAAGTTTGATATCACGTTCGAGGAAGGAGACGCAATGGGATTGTTGGTTTGCAATTTAGGTTGACTTTTCCTTTTATTCGCCTTGATGTTTTTGTTTTTAGAATTATTGAATTGATCCACCGGGACCCACTTCATATTGGTTGAGAATTCCTTCCCAAAATTTTTTGGGTTTCCATTACTTGCATGCGAGGATCTCTCACCTTCTTTCCTATTCTGCGACTCCATATTTTTTGCTCCCTGAATGACGCGATCCTGAACCTGATTGATAGCTTTCTTCATGATTTTCTCTTGGTTATTAATACCAGATCCTCCTTTTGCATTGTTTCCTAATTTTTTACCTTTTGACCGTTGCACCAGGTTCCAGACCCCAAGGCCCTCCGTCGACGGTGCTGCGTGCTTGCCGGAAAAGTCTTCTGCTTCCTTATCCTCATTTGGGCGCTTCGGTATTCCGCTTTCCGACACGTTGTGGCAAGGTGCCTGATGAGCAGGTGGGTCATTTGGTTCCGAGTTCAAGTCCACATTGACTTTAGCAATGTTTCTTGATCCATCGACGTTGGCTTGTTTGGGGGCAACGGTTTCTTTGGATATTGGAATTTGAGTATTATCTAGACAGTTATCTCTATGGTGACCGTACTTACCGCAGTGAAAGCATATTAGGTGTAATCCTTCATACTCTAGGATCCGTCTCTTACCAAACACGTTGATGGCTGATTTTAGTTTTTTCCTGAGATCCAACTCAACGCAGATTCTAGCAAAACGTCCTCTCTCACTAGCATAAGTGATCTTGTCAACCTTCAGAGTCCTACCGATCAGTCTTCCAATTAACCTCAGGCTTTCATTGTTGAAAAACTCAAGGGGGAGCAGGGGTATCCGCATCCAAACTGCAATTTTTTTCTGAAGTTCAGCTTCCCAGGGATCAAAGTTGGGTCTCCAGCGTTGCACAATGAGATAGTGATCTGCTATCATCCAAGGACCCTCTTGATGGATCTGGTTCATATCATCTTCATCTTCAAATGAAACAACGAAAAAGTCATTATCTAGGTCCCTTGTGGTGTATGCATGTTTTGTCTTCCACAGGCGCGCGAGGTTCTGTTTCATTAGCCACAATGGAATAGATTTGCCGAGGAGTTTGACAATGAGCGACTTCCTCCATGGAGCGCACCAACGTTCATATTCCTCTTGAGGCACTCTAAGGGTCGGGCAGTCCTCATCTTCCATCTGATCCTGGTCTTGTTCGGCCACCCCATTGATGAAGTAGCCTTTCAAACTTTCGAGGTATTCATTCCAGGCATCATCAAATACCCGGCTTCCCTTCTTGTCACTTGAAACAGCATGTTGCATTCCAAGCAATTTATCCCTAAATGATTCAGCTTCTTCCTTCGCAGATTCTTCGCTATTGTCACCTTCTTGTTCACCGCTCACGTTCTTGTATTTTTTCTTTCGCCGTTTGGTTGGGTCACCATCCTCTTGGATGCCACTGCCACCACCAGTTTTGGAGAGAGTTTCAGTCTCCATTAGCAGCGATTTTCCTTTAGCAGTCGTGTCATGAGGACAAGTGGTTGTCAATAGAGGATACAATTTATAAAACATTATACAATAGTGTTTTATACAAACATGTGCCAGAAAACAAACCTTATTAGTCTTGGATCCACCGTGTTGCATGAAACCTGAGAAACAACCGCATTCTTTATATAACTCCTAATATCATGCATCACTCACAAGTCTAGCAATAGTTCCCAGTGGCAGTGTCAAGAAGCTTAAAAGAATATCCACAAAATCCTTCCCTGCTTCAGCATAGAGCACTCTGTTTTTCTTTTTGTTTAGAACAACTCTCAATGAAATTGGTTCCGGTATAGCAGTTGAAGCCATGGGAACAATATTAGTAAACCACCAAGTCCAGCCAATGTTTCAGAAACTGTAACGAGGACGTAACTTGTTTGGATTTGAATTTGAAACATCCACATATATGAAGCATACAAGAAGGTGGCACCTATATTGGAGAGTAGCTCTGGTTATGATAAAGCATACAAGAAGGCGGCAGCTATATTGGAGAGTAGCTCTGGTTATGGAGCTTTTGGTTATCAACAAAGGCTCTTGAATTTTTGGAAATTGATGATATAACCAAGGCTTTAATCCCATTTCTCCTATTTTTTGAAGTCAAGTCATTAGAATTTTCTCTCCCTTTTTACCAAACATTGGGGCTAGTATACCTCTCTTATCCTTATTATTTGTTACTTGCAAGAGTCTCTTACATACCAAAAAGAGTATTAAATAAGTGAAAGAGTATGAATATTGAAAAAAATGTGATGCAATACTAGTATATTTTCTCTCACTCATTCCTTCTCTTCTTGCCTTTACTGTAATTAATAGGGACGAAATTGAAAATGAAGCACTAAAAAAGATACAGGTGACAAATAAAAATGATCAAAATTTCTTCCATAAATGATAAAGATCAGAGTGGTAAATTTTCCCTGGCTTTTTGACTCTCGAGTCCTCAATTAATTTGTTGTTCCCCTTTCAATGGGGCTAATCTTTTTTGTCCCAAGTAAATGCCATTAATCTGCACTCTTGTTGAGAACGACGAAGTTAAAGTTCCCGATGAGGCTAGGCTTTTTAGAATTTAAATTGGATCCGCCTAATGCGCAACTCTCAACTATTCTTTTTTAAAATAATTATAGTTTAATATTAAAATTAAAATTACATAAAAATTATTAAATAGTTTAGACTATTAAAGTTTTCAAATTACGTCTGGTTAAAATATTATCATATTAATTCTTTAATTATCTTCTTGGTATTCTCCGTCTTCCCTTTAAATCGAGAGTTGTTACGAAGAGAAAATTTGTACAAAAATAATTAACTCTTTAATTTAGTTTCAAAGAGAAATTTATTTTTTTAAAATTCCAAAAGAATAATTATTTTGCAACATAAAAATATTTCAATTCAATTTCAATCATGTGAGTGTTATCATTTTTTAATTTAATACATAATATAAAAATAAATATATTTCAAATTTTTTTTAGCATGCTCGAAAGTTAACAAAATAAACATGGATTTCAATTAATCTTATATAAAAATAATCATTTGTCCCTTTACAGTACGCAACCTCAAGCATCTCAATATGCATAACTCAATTAAGTAGACCATGTAGATAATCCATACTTAATTCACTACCATCGTGCACTTTATTTTCGTCTCATTTTAAATATACACTATGTGTAGTGTATTCAAATGATAATTAGATTCTATAAATTTATTTGGGTTAATTACTTGGATACGAGAAGAGGACTTGCTGATTTTAAGAGGACTTGCTAAAGAGCAGTAAAACACCATTATATAATTACTGATTCAATCACAAGCCATCACACTTCTTCAAAACAAAACAACAAGGCAAAAGTCTGAAAAAGAGTCAAGAAATTGAAGGACGTTGCTCTCAGGCTTCTATTTAGCCAACGGTGATGTTTCTGCTTTGCGTCTTTGTTTCACCTTCTTCTTTAATATTATTTGATAAAAATTCCTTCAGACCAATTGTCAAAGCTGATGTTGAAACCATGGAAGCTTTAAGGATGCTCACAACCTGCATTTTTATGCATGCATGAGTCTGATACAGAAGGCAAAAAAAGATTGCAGCAAGCATGCAAATAAATCTGATCATATTCATAATAAAAAGAAAGAAAATAACCCAAAAAAAAAAAAAACCATTAAACTTCTTTTTTTTTATATTTAAACAAAATTTGCATCTCCTTTAATTTGTCTGTCTAAAGGTTAGAAGATACGTACCTCTTGTACCCCAATGCAGATTGTTCTTTGCTCCAAGTCATGGTAGGGCACCTTGAACTCAGTTAGTAAAGATGATAAAACATGATGAGATGATAAGGGTTTCACAGACAAGTCATCGGCAACCATGAACGTGGTTCTACCCTTGGCATATCCATTGCCTGATTTTTCCTCCGCTATTGTAGACTTTGGATCGCACATTCTTACTTCTCTCACAAAAGAAGACGAAATTGAATCGGCAGTCAAATAATATGGACCATCCCTATAAATGGAATGATTGTAACAACTTAACTTTGAAGGATACTTCAGTTCATCGATAGGTAACATCTGGTTACTAGCCTTAAAATATGGGGCTAGCTTCAGGCTGGTGAACACGTTGCTCATCTTCTCCGACTTCAAGTGCCTGGTTGAATCAAAGTTGCTCAAACTGTTATATAAATTATCGACACACGCCAACCCAGAGTTTCCTTCTAAAACTCTCTCCACAGCTCCTAGTGGGAATGTCAAGAAACTAAGAAGCTGGTCCATGAAATCTTCCTCAACCTGAGCAAACAATATCTTCGACTTTGATTTTGACGTCAATACCTTCATCTTCATCGTCCCACTACTCTCTCTACCTCGTCTCTCGTCAGTTATCTTGACCAAGGTTTCGTAATGCACCAGGTTGTGCTCCTTCCTTAATAATGAATCTGTAAGTGCCGTCTTGGAGATCAACAAGCACTTGAGAAGGTCCAAAATCTTCCAAAACATAATAAATCAAAGAATCAGAAGATGAGAGATAAAGGAAATAACACATAATTGATGTTTCCAAAACTCAACCTCATTTGAACTAAGAACCATAGTGGATTCCTCCGAGGGATTTTCAGAGCGTAGATTCTTTAACAGACACAATGTTGTATCGAAATCAGCAGGAGTTACAATTAGGTTGTCAGAAATAATAAAAGATGCAGTCTCTTTTACATAGCCTTCCCATGTATTATCTGCATTTTGGACTAGGTATGAAAGAAGTAATATTAATAATCGAATCAAATATGGTTTGCTTAATAAGGATAACAAAAAGTGTAAAATGCATTGTAATTATTACCTCCAGTAGCACTACCACTCGCCTTTTCATCGGATCCACTAACCAGAGGACTGCATGACGGCGATTTGCAAGTGTTCAGAAGTAACGTAAACTCCCGCCCACATTTGCATTTCATATTCTTGAAAGTGGTAACCAGAGAAGTTCCTTGAAAAATACAACTTTCACAAGCATAGTACTTGGTTGGCTCATTGTCATCAATGTTGAGTTTGAGGTTTTGATTATAACGTTCCATGGAGTTCCTTGGCTGAAGCAGCATTTGCTTGCACGTCTCAGAATTCAAATACATGGGGTCCAGATTCCCCACACTCTCATACAGTGAACTTATGCATCCGAATCGACAAGGCTTCGTGGTTGAATCCTTACTCACAAGTCTCGCAATAGTTCCCAGTGGCAGCGTCAAGAAGCTTAAAAGAATATCTACAAAATCCTTCCCTGCTTCAGCATAGAGCACTCTGTTTTGCTCTTTGTCCGCAACAACTCTCAATGAAATTTGTCTCGGTATAGCAGTTGAAGCCATGGGAGCAAATTTGTTCCCCAATCCAGCAAATGCTTCAGAAACTGTAACGAGGACGCAACCTAGCACGCAAGAAGATATAGAGTACCTGTATTGGAGAGTGGCTCTCGTTATGGAGGTTATGGTTGTGAACAAGGCGTCTTGAATTAATGGAAACTGATGATATGACCGAGGCTTTGTGACTCCTCCTTCAACTTTCATTTCAATTAGGCTTACTCATTAAGTAAATGCCTGCGCTCTTTTGGAAGTCAAAAGGTTCTTGCCTTCATTGCTAAGGTAAGATTTTTTTGTTGTTGTTAAATGCCGTTTTCTGCCCATCTTCGCCTATTTAGCTCTTCTCCAGAATTTTCAGGGGCTGCAATCGAGTAAAGTGAACACTTATAATAATCGATGAAAAATAAAATTACCTAAAACATGAAATAAATTATGATACTATATATTTAGTATAATATAAATCTTTTCATCACATATTTATATTTAATTTTTAAAATATATAAATCATTTTTTAAGTTGTGCTCGCCGATATTACAAGACATAATAATCACCCATCATCATATTTGTTTAGAATTTTATTAATATAACCATATTTATATTAGTGAGAAAATCATCTTACATTTTTGCTTTAAAAATGATTAATATAATTTTTTGATCCTTCAAGTTTGTCTTCATTTTGGTTTTAGTCCCTCAAATTTTAAACCATACGTTTTAGTCCCTCAAGTTTTTTTTTATTCAAAATATTGATATGTATAATTCAATACAAACTTAGATCATTATATCTTTTAAAATATCAAAACCTATTATTTGAAATTTAAAGGACTAAAACTAAAATGAAAACAAATTTGAGAGACTAAAAATTATATTAATCTTTTTAAAATTAGACCCTAAATTCAAAAAAAAAAAAACCTCACTAGCACATATCCTTTACCTTTTTTGGGCCACAGCACATAACCCTGTGCCTATCAACGCAGCATATAGTAATATATGAACCCCGTAGGACCGTATACATTTTTCCGGCCGAAACACTGGATCGTATATATCGAATATTGAATTTTTTTCATATATTTTACACTTTATTTTTTTCTGCCAGAAATACGTTATACTACATATTATAAAGTAAATAATAATGGGATGAAGTTCTTAAATGCCTTGAAAGTATCCATGTTTTTTTTTTTTTGCTGTTATATATCCAAAAAGTTTCTTTTCGAAGCAAAAATATATTAGCTGTTATTTGTCATTAAGTTTGATTGTTAAATTATACGGTTTAGCCAATGTCTATAGCAGTTAAACTGAATGAGAGATAATAGTTCAACGTAAAAATGCTATGAAATAAATATTTTCGAGTATAAGAGCCGGAAAAAATTGTAGGTGCTGTACGCTCATTCATAAATACTTCCGAAGTACTTAAATATCTTATCCTAATAATAATTTATTCTCAGAAAGGCAACTAGATGTTAATAATTCCTTAGGTGTTGTGCTGAAACCTTGTAGAACAACTATATGTTGTGAACACATTATGTTTCATCTTGTGGGAGAGAAAAGAGTAGTTTACTCTTATTTTGGTACAATAAAAATATTCATGCGTCAATTGAAATTAACTTTTCTTCTCGAATGATTTTAAGAGACCAATCTTCACTTTATTCCAATTTTAAGAAAATCCTTTATCTTATTTATTATTGACGAGAAGGTGGCTTTTTCGTTTTTTTTTCCCCCCATTAAGCTATAACTATTAAAGGTGACAAACACCCCAAATCCATGAATCTTAGACTATTACTTAGAATTTCTCTACTACCTAACTTCTTCACTGATGTCAACAATAACAAGAACTTCTGATTGTCCTCTATTTATGCTGAAGAAAACAGTTGTGGATGGACCTTGAATTCGGCATTTGCTAATATATTCAATGGCATGTACTCTTTTCTGCGAAGGTAAATTATCTCCAAAGTGGTGGCCAAACACATTTAGGTTCTGTTTGGTACGAAATATTAAAAATGAGAAATAAAGACTAAGATTACAATTAAGAAAAATCATTAAAAAAGCATTTAGTATAAGTAATCGTTTATTATATGGGACTAGACAAACTCATAAAGATAGAATCGGAAAATACCATATATACCATCTCCTCCCATGATATTCTCAAATCTCACATATATGGTTTTGTCCACTCTCATGTAACAAGCAATCTCGGATATTAAATACTTCAATAGATTTTTTCAATCTCAATCCCAATCCCTACATCTCATTTTTAATACTTCATACCAAACAAGACCTTAGTAGGTTGGTTGGCTACAAACAGTTTTGTAATGGGGAAGGCAGCATAGTGATATCACTATAATTACTCAGGAGGTAATTCACTCAATGAATCTTTTCTTTTCTTTTCTTTCTTTTTGGGGGTGGTGGGTGGGGTTCACAACAGCCAAAGTGAACTCGAAAAACCGTTATAGATTGGAATGGAATTTCATCCAAGAAATACTAATAGAAACTCGTGTCAGCCAGAAGCTTTGTGAAATCATTGTGGTTTGTATTGAGAGTACTAATGTGCAGAGCTTGTGGAATGAGAAAAGGGGATCTAATTTCTCCATATATTTTCACTCTATGTGTGGAAAAGTTAAGCCATGTGATTGTGGACGAAATTCATAGAACGAAATGGCTCCCCATCACCTGAAAGGGGGAAAAAAATCGTCCACCTGTTTTATGAAATTCTTTTGATCTAGAGTAGGGGGTTGGGAATTCTGTACTTGATAGGAAAGTGAAGGAGAATCACTAGATAAAGCAAATACTTTGCGCACCAAACCACCATTATATAATTATTTATTCAATCATAAGCCATCACACTTCTTCAAAACAAAACAAGGCAGAAGAACGAAAGAGAATCAAGAAATCGAAGCACTAGTCATGTAGCTCGCAGGCTTCCGTTTAGCCAACAGTCATTTTTTTTCGCTTTCCATCTTTGTTTCCTCTTCTTCTTGACATTATTTGATAAAAATTCTTTCAGGCCAACTGTCAAAGCTGACGTTGAAACCATGGAAGCTTCAAGGATGCTCACAACCTGCATTTGTATGCATGAGTCTGATACAGAAGGCAAAAGAAAATTGCAGCAAGCATGCTAATAAATCTGATCACATTCAAGGGAAAACAAACCAAACCATATAACTTCTTGTTTTTTGGTTTCAAACAAAATTTGCATCTCCTTTAATTTGTATGTTTAAAGGTTAGAAGATACGTACCTCTCGTACCCCAATGCAGATTGTTCTTTTCTCCAAGTCATGGTAAGGCACCTTGAATTCAGTTAAAGGTGATAAAACATCGTGAGATGATAAAGGTTTCACAGAGAAGTCATCCGCAACCATGAACTTGATTTTACTTTTTGCATATCCATTGCCTGATTTGTCCTCCGTTACTGGGGACTTAGGGTCGCACATTCTTACTCTTCTCACACCACAGACATACAAATTAGCATCAGCAGTCGTCAAATAATATGGATCAACAGCGTAGTTGTTAGAACAACAACTTAGCCTAGACGGACACTTCAGTTCATCGATAGGTAACATCTGGTTATTAACATTAAAGAATGGGGCTAAGAACCACATTGGATTCCTAACTTCAACAGTTGTTAATAACATTACAAAAGTTGTTAACTGTTATGTTGAAGTTGTAAAAATTTTCAAAAATTGTTTCTGACCAACGGAGCTCCGACGACCAATTGTTGGCTGGTCGTCAGAGCAGTGGGGGCTTTGCTATTTTAAAAACAAGAAATAAAATGAAGGGCAATATGGTCATTTCAGCAAATTTATAAATTCCAAATTAGTCTCTTGTGACTAAATTGGAATTTCTCAAATTCAGCAGATGTTTTTGGCATTATGAAGTTTATTTGTCATTTTTTTGTCATTTTCCCAAAAATAAAATCACCTAAAACATAAAGTAAATTATGATATACTACCTCATGTCCTTAATATAAGAGCTAGTTGACTAATTTAAGTAGATTAAGAAAATTAGTTAAATTAGTTATTTGTAATAAATAAGTATTGTTTTTCCTAAAATATTCTGACTAATCAAATATATTGGCTACAACTATCATTATTATAAGGACTATATAAGAGACATAGTGGATTGGGGTCTTATATTTAAGACCAAAATAAATATCAAATAAACTCTTATATTAAGGACAGGAAGTAGTGTATAACATAAATGTTTTAACATATTTATATTTAATTTTTAAAACATATAATTAAAATAAATACGCATCTTTATTTTTTAAGTTGTGCTCATCAATACTACAAGACATAAAAATCACCCAGTGTTTCTGATAATTTTTTCAGAAATTTATTGATATAGCCATAATAATATTAGTGAGAAAAAAAATTACCTTACAAAAAAATTACCTTACATTTTATTTCGAAAAATAGACCCTAAATTCAAAAGAAAACCTCACTAGAACATATCCTACACGAATGAACGCAACATATAGTAATATTAAATTCATTAAATGTGTTTTATTAGTCCTGAATCCACTATGTTGCATGAAACGTGAGAAACATCCGCATTATTTACATAACTCATAATATCATTGGTTACATTTTTTTCATATATTCATCTGACAGGACTGGATTGTAACATTAAGAGTTGGGATTCTGGTAAAAAAAAACATTAAGAGAATAGTTATAAAGTTCCAAATAAAAAATATAATCACTAAGATTTTTCATTAATAACAAAGTATTCTTTAATGATAAGTTTCAAGATAATAAATAATAATTACTTACTTATTATTAGAACTTATCGGTCCTCAAGATCTCATTATAATTTTTCCTTCAGAATTATAAATTTTATTATCGGGTTGCTTGGGGTTGCTCTAATTGATAGGCCTTGCCTTGTTTCAATAAACTGTACCATTTATGGGCTTATATTTAATTATTTATAAACCCCATTGGACCATATATATTAAATATTAAAAATATGTTGATGATGTTCTTAGGGGTGACGAACGCCAACCTTAATAATTCATATTATGCCTTGATCAAGATTAGTCTGAGTCCGTTGTTGTGCCTAAAAGATGGATTGGCTCAGGATACAAGGTGCCAACACAAAAAGATATATATATATATGTGTGTGTGCTTATGTGAGGATCTTGTTGGTAGACGATCTGTAAATACTTCTATAAACACTCTCTGAGCCTGAAGATATGTCATGGCCTTGATGAGCCCTCAGGACCCGACTCACCTAAACTTTTTTATACCAAAAAAATTATTGAAAATCTATTATGCTTTGTATAAAAAAAATATTATACTGCATATTATAAAGTAAATAATAATTTATTCTTAGAAAGGCATCTAGATGTGAATAATTCTATAAGTATTGTACTGAAACCTTTCAGAACAAGCATATGTTGTGAACAAATCATGTTTATTGTGGAAGAGTGAAGAGCAGTTTACTCTTATTTTGGTATGGTAAAAATGTTCATGTATTAATTGAAATTGATTTTCTTCTCAATTGAACGTAAGACATCAAGCGTCACTTTATTTCAGTTCTAACCAAATCTTTTGTCTTGTTGATTATTAACGAGAAGGTGGCTTTTTGGTTCTTTCTCCCAATAAGCTATAACCATTAAAGGTTAAATTTAAAAAGTTGTAAATTTTTTTTAATATTTAGCTAATTTTAATTAATTTTCTTAATCCTTAAAATAAAGTAGTTAATATGATTTAATAGAAAAGACCGGAGAGAGTAATTAAGTTTGAAATTAGAAAAATGAGAAATGGAAAAATATATGATCCAACTTGCTTCAACTCCTTATTATCATTAGAAATGAAAATTAGCCTTCTCATAATAATCACCATATATTTCAATATAATCATTTTTTTATAATTTTATTTTAATATGATCACGTTTGGATAGCTATAATCAGTCATAGGAGTATTTCCTCTCGTAGACTGCAATAATCATAATTCCTTAAAAATGAAGTCTTCTAATTTGCTTTCAACTTTTTTTTTTTAGCTTTTTATCTTTTTCTTTCTTTCTTTTTTTCTTTATTTTTTCTTTGGCCCTTCTTTGCCAGAGAATTTGCTTTTTCTTTTTCTTTTTTTTGGCCAAAGAGAATTTGCTTGTTCAAGTTTTGAAGAAATTGGCTTTTCTAGGTCGGCTTCATTTGAATAAAATATCATGTGGCCGTACTCAAGAAAAGAGGGAACATTACAACATCATCCAATTGTTTGGAATACTCAAAATACTTTTTTAAAAAAAGTATGTTTTTATATTAATTAAGACAAAAAAAATTTAATATATTTACTTCATATATCGTAAAATTATTTTTAAATTATAATTTGGTTTCTACCTATATACCCACGTTATTAGTTTTGAAAGGAGGATTGAGATTTCAATTCCTAACAAGATCTAAATGTTTACATTGCTCAAATATAATTAGAGTAAGAGCATCTAACATTTTAAAATATTTTCTCAAAAACATCCAACACTTTAAAGTATTTTGTAGTATATCCAGAATCCTGGAGTATTTTTCAGGTGTGTCTGGCACATTAAAATATTTTTCAAGGGCGTATAACACCTAAAATATTTTTTTTGCCTTGTTGCTGGATGTACCAAAAAATATTTTAAGATACTGAACACACCTAAAAAATACTTTAGAGAGTTGGATGTACAAAAAAAAATATTTCATGGTACTGCATACTTAAAAAAATAATTTAAGATATTGGATACACCATAAAATATAAAATACTCTAGGCGACTAAATGCTTCTTAATCCATTTAAAGTATTTATATTATTTTTTAATATTTCATTTCACACACAAGAAAGAAGTTCTTTCAAGGAAACCCAACTAGTAAAAAGAGAGATGAAGAAATGGCTTGCGGAAGAAGCCCAAGTTGCAAATCATTTACTTATTGAAGCTAACTATCTTATCAGTTATCAAATGATCTTGATCCCTCTTACATTGTCTTAAAAATACATGAGGAGGACAACAACTACTTACAAATTATTCATCACTTGTGAGTAACCCGCTGGTTCAAATTTACAGTTGGGTGCGTGCGTGTGATCTGTGCAGCCTTTCTTGTGAGAGAAGGAAAAAAAGGCGCACATGTGATTTTTTTTTAAAAAAAAAAACACCAACAAAAGAAGAGAATTCAAAAGCGTGCCTTAACAAGACATCAATACTGCGTATACCAACCTTGGATCTTGTCTGAGAACCACCCATTATGAAATACTCCAATTATATAACACACGAAATATGTTATTGGTAAAGTCACTTCAAGGACCATAGATAGAAAAATTTCATCCAAATACAAACTCCAAAAAATCCACATTTAACACAACCCCACATGGCACCAGAATTAATTGATATAGTAAAAGTATTCATGTGTCAATTGAAATCAATTTTCTTCTGGTCAAAAAAAAAATTGAAATCAATTTTCTTCTCAAATGATCTCGAGAGATCAATCTTCACTTTATTCCAGTTTTAAGAAAATTCTTTATCTCGTTGATTATTGATGATAATGTAGCTTTTTCTTTCTTTCTCCCCGATAAGTGTTAACCATTGAAGGTTAAATTTAAAAAGTTGTAAATTTTTTTTAATATTTAGCTAATTTTAATCAATTTCATTTAGTCCTTAAAAAATAGTTATTATGATTTAATAGAAAAGACCGGAGAAAATAATTAAGGAGTGTTTGAATAGAATCAAAACTATAGTTTTAAAAGTGATTTATAGTATATGAAGTAAATATGTGAAGAAATTTATCTCGATCCCAAACACCCCCTAAGTTTGAAATGAGAAAATGAGAAGTGGAGCAATATATGATCCGGCTTACTTCAACTCCTTACGATTTTTAGAAACAAAAATTAGCCCTCTAATAGTAATCACCATCTATTTCAATATTATCATTTTTTTTATAATTTTATTTTCATATGACCATGTTTGGATGGGTAAAATTAATTGTAGGAGTATTTCCCCCGGTCATAATAATAATGAAGTCTTGGAATTTGCTTTCAATGTGTTTTTTTTTTCCTCCCTCTTTTTACTTTTTTATCTTCTTTCTTTCTTTTTTTTTCTTTTCCTTTTCCTTTTCCTAGCCTTTTTTGCTCGAGAATTTGCTTGTAAGTTTTGAACAAACTGGTTTATCTAGGTCAATTACAATCTTCGTTTGAATAAAATATCACGTGGTTGTACTCAAAAAAAGAGTAAACATTACTATGTTATTGGTCTATGAAGGAGGATTAAGAATCTGATTACTTGTGAGATCCAAAATTTTTATGTTGCTCAAATGTGAACAGGTTTAAAGTATTTATACTTCTCTAATACTAAATAAAATTTATTTTGTAGTGTAAATTATACTATAAATGATTTTATACTTAGACCAAGAAGAATATTATTTTTTAATATTTTTATTTAGTAGAAACCCAACTAGTGAAAAGAGATGAAGAAATGGCTTTCGGAAGAAGCTTTAGCTGCTAATTATTTGCCTATTAAAACTAAATTTCTTATCAAATGATCTTGTTCACTCTTACTTGTCTTAAAAATACATAAATAGAACAAAATTTATAACCTAAAAAAATATTTACAAATTATTCGTCACTGGTGAGCATTTCGCAGGTTCAAACTCAGTCGAGTGCGCGCGCGAAGCCCTTCTTGTGAGAAAAGGAAAAAAGGAAGCCGATGTGATTTAGGGGGAAAAAAACAACGGCAACAAAAGAAGAGAATTCAAATGCATGCCTTGGCAAATCAATACATCAGTTTTCTATACTGCGTATACCAACGTTGGATCCTCCAAAATCCTATTATTGTCTGACAACCATCCTTATGAAATACTCCACACACAAGACATGTCAAAGGTAAAGTCACTTCATGAACCATAGAAAAGTTTCATCAAAATACAAACAAACTCCAATGAAATCCACATTTAACAGAACCACACATCACACCAGAATTAACTTATCCACGAATTGTACCGAGTTCTGAATCCCAAGCAATCCCCATGGCTAGAGTTGGCCAGAATACAAAAGCCTTGCAACTTCAAAAGAAATAAAGGCATCCATGCAGGCGTATTTTACCTGCTCAGGAGTAAGCCACAGATTGTCCCATCTGCTTCTACTGATACTCTTTGGCTTCTCAATTTCCTTCCCAAGAACACGCAGAGCCAGGGTCTTGAGCCCCGATTTCTTCAGTTCATTATCCCCCAGCTTGTCAAACGCCAGATCGCGCAGATCAACGAATGTGGCCACACTCAGTTCGTAGTCGCACACGAGTTTCTCCACATCCTCTTCGATCCCAACGCCCACGAAAGTGTGATTCGCGTTTGCGAGAAAATTGATCAGGGATTGGGGGATGTTTGGGGCGTGAAGGATTTGGAATATGAGGCATCGAGGGCCGACGCAGAGTTGTAATATGGCGACCGGATTCTCCATATTGCGGTGGAAATTCGGGCGCCATTCGACGTCGAGGCCAACGAAAGAGGTTGGGGAAGGGAATGGAGGTTGGGGGTTTCGGAGAGCCAGGAATCGACCATGGAAGGGAGGAAGTGAGCAGTGTGTGAATGTTGTGAGTATAGAAGGAAACATCGTAGAGATTGTGAGTGTCGTAGGGAAGGGCGTGGTCTACTATGGCGATCGACATTTCGGATTTGCAGAGAATCCAAGGGGACCGAGAAGCTTTTTGAATAGCGGAGGAGGAGAGAGTGAACTTCGCAATGGAGACGACGCTGGCTCAGAGTCAAAATTCAAAATATATTTATCATTTAAAATTATTGTTACCATTTTTTAAAATTCTTAATGATATTGTATTTTACGTTGTTTTCCTATTGTGATTTGATTTGGATTAGATCGGTTCGGCTTTTCTCGATATCATTGTTGTTTTTTTTTAACCTTTATATCATTGTTGATCGGCAATTTTAAAATTGTACATTAGTATACACCAAAAAAAAAATTGTAAATTGATATATAAAATACTACCTCCTATCCTTAATATATGAGATTGTTTGAATTTTATTTTTGTTCTAAATATAAGATCTTAATTCATTTTATCTTTCATATTTATCTATTTTTTTAAGATAATCTTCATAGTAAATAATAATTTTAGTAATACACTTAATTAGCAAGAATATTGTAAGAAAGACAATAGGAATTAAGGACCAGAGTAGTAATTATCAAAATTCAATAGGAACTGTTCATAATAAAAACTATAAATTATGCCGATGGAGACGCGTCTTCTGATTAAATTATGATATATAAAATATGTTTATTACGTATGGCTCTTCATTTACGTGAATATAGTCAATCTTTTTAGATTGTCTAACACAAAAAAATGGTAATTTGGCTAAAAAGTTGGAGATTTATTAGCAGTTAGAGTGATGGACTGATTAAAACCAAAAAAAGAAAAGAAAATGATCTACCCATGCATCCACTAGAAATGGTTAGCATATATTGTCAGTGAAAGTATGTTTGTTGATTAGTACTAAGCCAATAAAAATAAAGTTAAAATGATTACTTTACTAGGAATAATATAAAAAAAAATACATGGAGAAAGGCAATATATGTGGAACCAACAATAAGCACTAATAATTTAATAAAGCTGAGTCCAAAAGCAACATTACCATTGCCGAAACAACACAAGGAAATTGAACAACTTGCCAAAGAGGACTAAGGGGGTGTTTGGATATAATCAAACCATGGTTTGGAAAATAACTTGTGGAGAATAGATTATGAGAAGAATAGATTTTTTGAAGAATAGATTTTGTGAAAAAGTGATTCTGAGAAGTGAGAGTGTTTGGATAGTTGTTACTAGAAAGCACTTTTTACATGTCAAATTACTAAAAAAGACATAAGTTAATATGATAATTAAACAGAAAAATACATTTTATGATAATTTTAATTTGAAGGAATAAAATATGTTTAATAATAATTTTTTATTAACATAATTAATAATACATAAAAATAAATTAATTATAATATTAATAATGTATACATATTTATAAAAAATATGTTTATAAAAAAACAACACAATATACATATCCTATAGGCTCTCATACTCTCCTTTTTTTTTTTTCCAAAAGCAAAATTTTTGCTTTTCCCAAAACCATGGTTTTGGGTTTTTTAAGGATGTTTGGGAAGATTTTTCCCAACCATGTTTGGATCCCCAAACCATGGTTTGGGGTTGAACCCAAACACCCCCTAATTTATACAAAGCGTAGAGGATTTGCTGCCTAATTTATTTATTCAAATTAAGCTTAAAAGATCATCATCGTGAATCTATAATCTCTTAGTATGGACATTTTTTATGCCAAAGATTATGGTGAGATTTCCTATAAGAGACGGCGAAGAGTAATTAATTTTTAAATCAGATGTAAGACTCAAAAATTAAGATCCAATTTAATTATTTACATGTAATGCAAAGCATTGGAGGTACAAGAGGGAAGCTGGTGTCTTTTTTTTTTTTTTTTTTGCTAAAACATAGGCATTCTTTTATTAAAGTAATCATATTTGAAGCACTATCAAGTGCTGAATGTGGATACTTCTCCTAATGGGAAATTTTAAACCTTAGCTTTGTCACGTTGTAAGAAATTAGCCTCTTCTATTAAACCTAACCCTTATCGATCACTGGCTTTAATTATGGCCTTTTTCTTTATGGAAAGGTTGGGTTGCTCCTTTATGGTTTTTATTATAATATTAATAATTAATAATTAATATTTGATCCAGTTTGATGGAGTATGACTGGGTTAAACAAATGGATCCGTTTTCAGGACGGTTTTTTTTTTTTAAAAAAAAAAAGAGGCCGGATTTGTATTCCATAATCACAGGTAGACTTTTACTGGGCTTATGTTCCAACCAGGCCTTTAAACTTTTTGACTGATTTTGACCCAAAAAACTAAGGATTTTCTTTGTTCTGTTCGAGTTTGGGCCTAAACGAAAACAGTTTTTATTCTTGTCTTTTATTTTAATTAGATCCTTTCCCAATTTTGGTAACTTATACGCCAGATTTTAGCTTGTTGATTTTTTTGGCCTACCAGTTTTAATTTGTTGTCAGCACTTGTCAATATCATTTCTTGAACATTAAAATTTTGAAAGAACTTCTTTGGATTAGCATTAAACGATGGTTGAAATTAATTTCCATGTTACAGTTTATTATGCTTAACATTTTCTCAAAACGGTTTAGGTCTCATAGAATAAGCTGTACCATGTTGGGATGTTCAATTTGTTTTATATTTGTATATTTTCAAAGAAGACCATAAGATTCAAAATAAAGTTCTGGCCAAAGAAAAAAAGTTAATGATCCTATTTAAAGTTTTAAAAATGATTATAAGTATTTTTGTAATTCATCAATATCTTTAATATTTATATGTGTTCCTGGACATTTTTGCATTAGCCATTCACGTTAGTTAATTTGACTTCCGCTCCAGTGTCCATCAAACTTTATCCCAATTCCAGAGATTTGAGGTCCACATAGACTTATATTTCTTCCTTATGTATAAATAAAATGAAATAAGAAATAAAATAAAGAATAATTTCATACACAGAAATAATAATTATATTTCTTAA
This sequence comes from Neltuma alba, assembly GCF_004799145.2. Classification (NCBI taxonomy): domain Eukaryota; kingdom Viridiplantae; phylum Streptophyta; class Magnoliopsida; order Fabales; family Fabaceae; genus Neltuma; species Neltuma alba. The sequence continues at coordinate 91,338 of NW_021633544.1, forward strand.
TAAAACTTGTATACTACTAGATGATGAAACAATGTTATAATCATTATTATCCATAAATAAATTAAAATAGAGTAACATAGAATCGAAGGTGAATTAAATTATTATTTATTCACAGCTCGTGTCGCTTTTTTATATCGTTATTTCATCATCTAATATTAGTTAACAATATATACATATCTATTTTAAATTTTTGGTAAAAAAAAAAAAAAGGTCTCATGGTTTTAAATATTACTGTATCCCGTCTTTAATATAAGAGCTAGTTAAAAATTAAATTTGATTCAAATATAAGATCTTAATCCACTTTATCTATCAAATTTAAATATTCCTCTAAAATATTCTCATTAATTGCAAGGTGTTCTCACTAAGGATATTTTTAATGCACATAATTAAATAGGATAATTTAGAAACGCAATACAAATTTTATTACAATTAACTAATTAATTAATTTTTTTTAATTTTTTCAAACTAGTTATGTAATAAGAATCTCAAGTTGTACATAGTTGTACGTAGGAATGGGGAAAGAGGATCTGATTACTCTATATATTTTCACTCTAGTATGGAAAAGTCATGTGATTATGGGATTATGGATGAAATTCATAGAATGAAATGGCTCCCCATCACCTGAAAGGAGAAAAAAAAACAGAAAAAGGAAAAAAAGATCGTTCACCTTTTTTATGAAATTTTTAGAAATTCTTTTGATC